>NC_134402.1:46967818-47155318 GCF_038048845.1 Mixophyes fleayi
TGTCTGCCATGTTGGAAACACACTTGAGTGACCACATTGGACAGCACTCTTATTGAGCCCAACTTTACTTAAACAACTATTGCTCTTCATGGCCGCTGTTTGACGCTGATCATGGTGGGCGATAGGTTCTTTATGCATGGAAGAGCTAATTTTGCTGACCGTTGCAAACTGAGCCAAAGGCAAGTATTTCATTTGGCTGCGGTGGCAAATAATATGGCAAGTGTTGTGTACATACTGAAAACCGTCAGCTGCGTCTAGCTTTGTATTTGGGTTATACTGTATGATACGTATGTATCAAGTGGTAGATTATAATCTCATTTAGACAGAACCATCTTTACCTTCTGTTTCATGTTATTATATGTAACTTGTTTCTGTCATGAAAGGACAGCCCTGTGTAATATGTCAGCACTATAAATAAAGGATGATAATGTTATATCTGTAATGGAAAAGTCCATACCTCTTTCCAGTCTATTGATATCTAGATGCTGCGTTCTCCGTCCTCTGTCTTTATACAGACGACGATGGAAGCTCTACACTCTGACGCCTCTCTCTAAGTCTAAAGTACAGTCCCTTGGAAGTACAGCACATTAAAGGACCCATGAAGATCTTCAGAATCCACAAAAACTGTTTCTTCATAAAATTGTCTTTCAAACGAATTTCAAGGTCATTGCTCACTTCGTGGTTTTTGGAAACATTACCTGAAAAATCAATCTGCACATGACATCAACAAAATAGAATTTGTTGTTCGTAAAAGACGCTTATTTTGTCGCTCCTCAATGAAGTGTATGCTTCATGCAATCCCTTCATTATGAATCAGCATTAGCTGATCCTCAATTCATCCTCGAAGTAGATGAACACTAAATATTGTACATCATGTATATACACGGATGGTGAAACATAGTAGAGGTAGTTGTTTTTAGTTTGTGTTCGCTCATACTGCTTCCTGTGTGGTAAGGTGTTATTCATGGCCGAATTCCTTAAGCCTTTTGTTTTCCAAATACAGCATCTTCCATAGGGGTGTTTTTTGTGCTGGAGGGAAGGTTTGTCGTGCCAGCATTGAATAGCCATGGGTAAGCGGCTTTCTCAGTCTGTTCAGAGCAATTGAGGGCCCATATGTTTATAGCGTGTGCTGTAGGTATAGATGTGTCTTATCATCAATTACATGTTTTCATAATGTGTTTTTCTAGGAGTTTGATGCACCTAAATACAGTTTGCCATTGCTTTATGAATCTGCCCCTAGAATGGCTTAAAATAAAATTGTATAATATGTGCCCACAGGTCGATAATTTGCAGACAGGTGCCTGATTCATCGACCTTTCTGAATATAGTTCATATATAATATATATATATATATATTTCTCCCTCATCTGTGTCTCTGTTCGATGAAGGAATAATTCTATGCTCATTGTAATGCACATGGCTTATTGCAGAAGAATGTTGCTTTTGCAGATATGAGCACATAGTTTCACTGTTGTATAGGTGGGTGGATCTGAGAGTGACAGGGTGTAGCTATGGATTCAGATTAGGTTGTGGTGTTCTTTGCCTATATGGTAAGTACAACACCAAAGTAGTCATACAACTAGGACTCTGCTGTTGAAGGGGCAGCTTAAATACTAACTTTTTTTACTAAATTTTTACTTTTTTCTTTGCTATTTTGCCTTTACCAGCAACCTATTTCCCTGGTAAAATACTGTAAAAGGGAATATTGGATAGATCAGCGATGGGCCCTCGGGCTTCATGTGGTCTTCTGAGCCTTCACCTGTGACCCCAGCTCCTTCCTGCTTTGTCAGATTAGTTTATTATAGCTTAACACTTGCTGAAAATACCAGATGATAGGTTATTACAGATAGGTGCCTCTTTCTTTGTTTAAATGTACGGTTTAAATTTATTATTGAGAATAAGGGTAATATGCGGCCCTTTTTAAAGGTTAGAATGCCCGTGTGGCCCCTGAAGTCTATCAGGTTGTCAATCACTGTGACGGACATGAGAATGTTGGGTGTACATTTACTAAGTTAGTGTGTATACACTTACAGTGCCCGGCAATAACTCAAAGTACGGCCCAGGGTGTTTGTACTTTACAATTCATCATCTCACTGTCCTCTGCCTGGCTGGGCTTCAGAGTGAACTTGTTTCCTCTAGTTCCTCTGGACGGGCAGATGTGGTGGGAAACACCTGCCATGCCACGCTGCCAAGATCACGCTGACAGTCCCGCTACTAGCGCAGATAACAGATCTGGGGTTATCTATCATAAGATCGTTCAGTTCCCAGTTGGGTAACAATAGACAGAAACTCCCTTACCTGGAACTTGATACTACTGGCATCATAGTTATAGTTCCAGCGCTATTATTTCAGTAGCTCTGGGGCTGTTAATCACAGAGGGGACCAGTGATGGTGAGAAGTCCGTTAATCACACTTATTAACAATACAATAAATCAGGGCAACCCATTTAAAGGAGAACTCCAGTTACACGTGTTCTCAATAGAGATCCTCCTACATCCAACCTGGAAGGGAATCTATGTGACTGCAGTAAGAGTTCTCAAAGTAATATTGTGTGTAGTCCTGTCACCAGGCTAAGTATAGGCACATTGTTGGCTGCTACTCACTTTTCACATTTCAATTTATTCTTTTACATGGAGCAGGAGGCTCTTATAAACCAAATTAAAAACTGTTTAAGTGACAAAACGGTCTCGTACAGCTGTTTATGACAATAATTGTAGCGGTGTTCTTTTTTACTGTCGGAAAGTTTGAACTGAGAACCTGATATGTTTCTGAAGAGAAGACAATTCTGGTGTAAAATGCACAACGGTGCTGTTCTCCATCACATGAACTTCTACAGAAAGTGTTGTACACACTGCTGATAAGGCCAGGTCTGGTTGTCCAGACCTTTACTGTCTGACACCTAAACTCTGCCCTGTTTATCTCGTATGTTTCTGTGTCCTATCTAGTGTTACATTTCCTTTTAAATTCTCATGAGGCCGCGTTCAGTGCGTGGCTAAAACCTGAAGTATGGTTTTACTATCTGTTCTTACTGGCGTGAATGTCATTGTGATTACACTTTATAAATAAAAATATAACTTAATTACAACTGTACGGCCAGTTGTGTGTATTGCTGTCAATAGGTAATCAATTTCTTCCTTAAAAGTGGAGGACAAGAAGCAAACATACCTGGCTAGTTAGTTCAACAATAATAAACCCTGCAAAATTGTGTCAGTCTTACCAGGAGCAAGTAAGACACTGCATGCAAATTTGACATTTATGCCTTAAAGAGCGCGTTCGCCGTGGCACACCCGAGAAGGGTGTGCGGCCATGTCGCATTGGAGGTGTTCCCAGTTCTCATCTTTGTACATTCTGTTTTCTAGTGGGAGTACATAGAATAGTTTGTAGCCGTTCAGACAATCAGAATGTCCACAGCAGCACAGATTATTGTGAGACAGTGTTATGTATGTGAGGACAGGTGCAGTGACATGATATAAAGAGGAGAATATAACAAATCAGGAGGCCACAGACTGAGAGTTATATGGTGGAAGGCGCAGGGTCCCCTGCAGCACAGAGTAGTGTTTGTGGTGTCATACGCACCTCTATATGAAATAAGGTTCATAGATTCAACTGTTCTTTAGATGAGCAGATCACAGTTAATCACTGTGATTGTAATAAAGAATATCTGTGGAGAGAATTGGAAGAATAATTCTGATTTATAACTTGTTTGACTTCAGTTGCACTTTAAGCCATTGATCCTGATGTCTCTCTTATTGTTAGTTCCCTGGTAGACGTTTCTGCCCATATTTTCCAGCTGATAATGCAGACATGTTGTCAGGAAATTAGAATGTCTGCGAGTGCCGTGTCCTCGTTGATATGCGGCATCTCTCCTGCTGTTCGTTATTGTACTGTTCAGATTTTAGCCTCCAGCGCTTTCTCATCTGTTTCACACATAGACAGGTCAGTCATATGAGGTGGCCTGGACAGTGTCTGCCAACTAATCCAACTCGCATGCTTATCTCGCAAGTGTCTTTATTACCAGCCCCAATGGAGCGCCCCTTGCATCTTATTTCCAGAGAACCCTGCGGCTTTCCAGCTGTATCTGAAATAGACCACAGAATATCGAAGTTTTGTGTGTAATTCACCAGTTTTCCGGCAGTCAGATTCTAACTATCATTTGTTTAGTACATTCTACAAAAAGATAACTAGAATCTGATTGGTTGCTATAGGCAACATCTCCACTTTTCAAACCCACCGGAAAACTCTAAGCTGGATACATTTACCCCCAGATGTTTGTTTAGCTAACAAATTGGCTACCTTCATACTGTGCCCTCACATGGTACTTCGGTGGTATCTGGTGAATTGCATTTTCATAAATGTAAGTTCAGTCCATAAAATGCCTGCTTCTACTGTGTGTAAGCAGTGGCTGCACTATAAAGGATTGGGAATTCAGCCCACATAGTACAGTCCTATAGCTGGCTACAGAATAGGCTGTAGAATATACATAACATACAAGTAAAATTCTGCCAGTGAACCCGTTCTCCTCTGATTCTCACAGTGAGAAAGTAAAAGTCTGTTTATTGTTTGGAGTGAATTGTCTTTTACAAGGTATGCTCCATTTTTCAAGTTAGATTATTATTACAGTCTACTTTCCGCTAGCTTGTAGCGTACCAGGGTCAGCGTTCTCTTTGTGCAGAGGTTCACTTAGATCTCTTTAAGAAGCCACTGTCTGAGAATTGTGAAAAGGAGGACAGAAGATTTTGGTTTCTTGAATGGAGACCAAGTTCTATATGAACAGTTCTTTTATAGCGGCTCCCAGCTGTTGGCCAAGAGTAAATATTTCATATTTGTGCGGAAAAGTCGAAAGAATCCCTTTTGTTTACAACTGCCAAGTCCATCTGATGGAGGTACATTGTTATCTGACAACCAATTCATCTCCCTGGGACCCTGGAATTCAGAACCATTTCTAAGGCAACCTACAGATACATTACAGATATAGTTCCCTTCACGCGTTGGCTAAACAAGAGACTCGGAGAAAAGACTTCGCTTCTATTCCCAAGTGAAAGAGAAGCAGCTACTGACTTCTTATATTAGCAAATTATGATTGAACGTAGCGAACAAAGGCCCGTGTTAGGACCAGTTTCTGTACAAACTGCTTTGTAAATCTAATAAGCTAAATCTGTGGGAAGAGTCTATCAAACATTAGCGCATGTACGTGAGCATTATAACATGACCTGCAAGGCTCTACCCGTTGTGTGCAAAAAAAAAAGATGGGAAGTGACAGAATCTACACGAAGTAAAGTACTTCTTAGTAGTAGTGTGATTTTATCTACAGGACAATTGGAGCGAGATTTAAGTTTTAGCACTGTATACATGTGTGTGTATGTATGTATGTGTGTATGTATGTATGTATGTATGTATGTTCTTGGTGGTAAATTGTGGAGACTGCTTCATATATATGGGATACTGCACTTCCTGCTACCTACTGTAGGTTATATTAGAAGTCACCAACACACAATATCATACCACAGAGCTGTAGGTCAGCTCACAGAGGTCCTTTTCATATCTGTAATAGTTTACAGCAGGGGATCCATTATTCTATATAATTAATAAGTTTTCCTAATGAACACTGCTTTGATGACATCAGAAGTCACTGTTTATACAGATATTATTTACAGTAGTTAATACATCTATGAATGACTACTATACTATACTGTAATACAATACTTTCTATACTTTCCTTGTGTAATCACTCCCCCCCCCCCCTCATAAAGAATTAGGCTAATTATAGATAGTACGTAGGATCATTGCTTACATTTTCATCTCTGTTGTAATTAAACTCTTGAGTAGGAAATTTTGGAATGTCCATAGTGTAGGTTATGATGACGATCAATGGTAGTCTTGTGTGTATACTAATTATTTATTCATTACTTATAAATACGGGGCTGCATGGTGGCACCGCATCGCTGTCTGGTAGTGCTGGAGCCTTGGGTTTTATTCTCACTAGGGTGCTGTCTGGGTGGCTGTTTGTTCAGTGTGTGTGTGCTGTGTGTGTGTGTGTGTGTGTGTGTGTGTGTGTGTGTGTACAAACCTGTGGTTGGGAAATTAGATTATAAGCTCCACTTGTACACAGTACAATTTAACAGTCCATCGAGTAATATTTTTGTTATTCAAGTAAAGCAATCCTAATATTTGTAATATATTTATATAGAATCCATGTAACCAAAATACAGCTACAGTGTGACCCCCTCCTAAAACCCTTTATTAAGCACGTTATGTCCTCTATGTAGTCGTATCCTGCTGCTTTGGGGTTTTCACAGTGTGTTTGGTGACTGCTACAGATTAGTGTTGGGCGATGCCCACCCACCACCTGACATTGTCGCTCCACGCTGGATCTACCTGTCCATGTGTATTTTGCATACATTACAACATACTATTGGCATTCTTCGACTCACTTAATGAATTGTTTGAGCCTTTAGCATCAATCAGAATGGCATTTTAAAATCGCAGCCTATAGCACATTATGCCATGGAGACTAGTGGAACTCCTTCTGTGGACATTAATGTGAAATGATGGTGAGAAACTCTTTCCAGACCTTTTCACAAATTCCCAGCCAGAATGGCTGTTTATTTTTCCCATGTCTATTTTTGTACGTATCCTTCCTTGACAGCGTTTGCTGGATGCTTCTTCCAGTCCAGGACGGATTGGGAAGAAATAGTTTATCCCGGGTTTCCACACAGGCCATGTGATATTACTCCTTTGCCTTTCGCTACTCTTATTGCGCTGTTCTTTAATTTACTTCATTGTCTAGCTGCAGGCAGGATTCCATGCACACATTCTTCACATTTTTTTTAAAGCATGTATTGTTCTAAGCCAGAATGGCAGACTATTAATTCATATGTTTGGTATAAACCAGGAGCCTCTCAACCGTTTTACAAATATGGCTTAGTTTGTATTTTAGGTGGATTAACTGATTACACTAAAATTGAGAAACCTTTGACAAGTTATTTTTATTTTGTGGTGAGAGATGTACATGTGTCTCTATCTTTCTCAGTTTAATTAATGATATTTTTTTTCCCATTAGGTACTGTGAAATTTTAATATATTAAATGAACTGGTTATTGTGGTTATTCTTGGATATTAAATTATGATGTTCTTTGTAAAATGCATCTATATCTGTCAACGTATAGCTGAGATAGGACAATGTTTTTGCAGATGTTTAGGGATGCAAATAAATGTCTAATCTGCAAATTATTGCTGCCAAGATTAATGGTAAAATTTAGAAAATAAAGAGGTCCTGATTAATGTTAGAGGTAAATGCATATACATAAATGTATCTATGGGTCGACAAGAGTTTAGGTTAATTTATTAAATAATTGTTAATAATGTGGACTCTTCCAAACAATCTGTTCAGGATACAGATCTGACTAAAGTGTAACCATTACCTATTAATTTATATAAATTTTAAATTTCAGATTACATTTTTTTACATTAATTACATGAATTAAGATGCTTTCAAGCCGTACTGTACGGTGCTACGGACACCTAGTGGCGCCCTATAAATATAAATTAATAATATCAGTGGGCAGACAACGCTGCGCTGAATAAATATTCTTCTACTTTCTTCACTTTAATAAACATGGGATTACAGTATTTGTTATTTATGATTCTGTTATTTCTTGTTTTTCTTTTAGGCGTTTGAATCGAAATAATCTTCAGGTATTTCCAGAATTGCTTTTTCTGGCGACCCCCAAGCTCTACAGACTGTAAGTACCCCCCTAAGTATTATATATACGTCAGTGTGTGACACGCAGTGTAACTGGTAGACCATTCCGCTCGTACTATGTGGTGTCACCTCTGCTGGAACGTTGGGGGTTTGGTGTTGATGTTGTTAATTTTGCTCTTGGATTTTATGTATGAATCTTACATTGCAAAGTATTATTTTCTACACATGTCCGACTGATAACTGAAATACTGTTCTGCCTCTCGTTGCAATTCACTTTTCTTTTACTAATGAGAAATATGCCTGAATAATAGTAAATAGCTGATTTAAAACCCATTACGTATTGTGTATATATATTTTAATATCACCAACACCCTACTGGTTGTCCTTGAAGTGTGCCTGTCACCTACACACAGAATGTGACCTGCAAAGACACTGTTAAATGGACAGTAAAATAGGATGCAAAAGTGTGTGTAAGTCTCTCTCGCTCTGTCGCCTCCCTCTCTTCATGTGGGGTCTGGTACCCTGTATCTGTATGGATGGCAATACATGTTAAACTTGCCAGACAGGGTGATCCTGGCATTCAGTCATGTGATCTGTATTCAGTTTTGCAAGACACCTGGGTAGCCAACTTGGACAGATCCGGCTGTGACGCTCAGGAACGGTATCCCATGGGAGACTGTCCGCGCACGCACACACTGCTAATAATTTTAGCGGGTCACTGGTGATATTGCTGTGTGTGTGTGTGAGAATTTATATCTGTAATCGGCGGTGTCCAGTATCCCTGGAATTTTTTCGTTGGCAACTATTATCACATGGCTTTTTAAGTAAAGTTCTTGCCCATAACACATAGACAATTCTTTACAAATGAAGTGTTCCATTACAATATCTCAGTGGTGAGCTCATGTTAGTTGCACCTTTTCAATCCCCAGATGTCTTTTTCCTGATCCTTATCTGCATTCCTGCTCATGACAATTGAAAATATAGGATAAAGGTTAAGTAACATTCAACAATGCTGTTACAACAGGTATAATGGAAGTGTTAAGCATGTCCAGTGATATTAATGTAGTGAACAACAATTGGGACTTGATTCATGTTCAAATGCAACGTGCACGTAAGTTGCATGTTTAAAAAAAAGGGCGCGTATCTGAGGATACGTTTCCATTTGAAACTGGGTGTAAGTACTCTCTACCTAAACTGTACTTGTTGTATGCAGACACAGAAGAGACTGCAGGATATGCACAGGTATCTGTTCACTAAAAAGTTACATCAAATCACAGAAAAAAAATGATTGTAAAATAACTCAGTATAATTTATATAAATATTAAATTTCAATTTTTTTTTTTACATTATTTACTTGAATTAAGATGCTTTCAATCCATACTGTACATACAATGTGTTTGTATAGTCTATCTTAGTTGTATACAGTTGTTCTGTGATGGCTACTGGCACACATAAGTGTAAAAGTGATTTATCATTACAATACTATGCCGTGTCATTTCACTGTCATGAGGCACTAACACCGTCCTATAATGGGTACAAATGATACTGGTGGAAACAAGCCTACTTTTGAGACACCCAGGACTTGAATCAGTCGCCTCTCCGTTGGATCGCCCTTACTGTACATTACCTACATTAGTCTACCCCTTTCCACCCCTCAAGTTGTAGGCGGTCATAAGTGTCATTTGCTTTCAGCCATGAATTGCTTGTAATTGTGTTCATTGACATAATGTCCGCTTCTGGTAATGCGCAGAGCTATTTCATGCAAGATACGCTACGCAGACAAACTCGCATCTGAACATGGATCAGGCCCTGTAAAACCTCTTGCGTCTGTTTGACAGGTTGTAGCAGTAACCATGTGACAATAGAAGCTCAGAGTGTTCCAATTATTAGATTGCACTGCCAGGAAAGTAGGGTCTACACTGAGTCAGTAGAGTAATGACCGAGAGGGAAATATGCCCATAGTGGCTTCCAACATGCTGGCATCAGGTGTGGTTAGCCCCTCATAATGCTTTTCAGTTGTACACAGGATAATACATTAATTTAGCATGGTATATGTTGATCTATGGTTTCTGTGGTGTTAGATTTCCCCTGCCCAAGGGTTATTGCTGATCAGACCATAAACAAATATCTACTAAAAGCACATTAGAAGCACAGTGGAATCAATGCTACGTAACATGCCACACAAAACCTCTGTTAAGAAGAAAATAGTAACAATGGCAGGAGTCCATTCTTCTAGATCCTGTTTTGTGCTGTGTAATTGGTGTCTTGAGTCAAAAACTAGCTTAAATTTCATGTGACAATACAAGATTACTCATTACAGTTTATAGTATTTTTATTATGTCTTTTCTTTTTTCCTTTTGGCAAAGCAAAATGAAATTGCATAAGCAACTGACAATAAAAGACATATACATTATGTTTTAGCTGTAAATTTAGTATACCCAAGATTGTTCATGTTATCACCAAAGTCTCATGACATCATCTCTGAGCTGTTAAAGATTTAGGGGTAATGTGGCTTTAATTTGACATAGATTGAGAACCCATTTGCTGCCCATTTCAAGCTAGTCCCCGGGCTTCATTCTACAACGCCTGTGTGACAACACTCCATATGTATGAATCACTAGCTGTAGTATTCAGCCTTGCCCGTGTTTAAATCTTTAGGTTAAGTTATCAATGAGTTGGATGTAACACACCCAACAACACACCCATGAGGTGGCTGCCCAGTGTCGTTTTTGTTTTTATATGAAATTTTATCCAATCTTATCCAATCCATCCAGTGGAAGGCCCAATACAGGCTCACCGGGTAAAAGTTCTGCCCAGCATACACCAGCGGGAGGTCCAGCCGGTACCTTAAACCCATAGTATGTTTCCTGGGATCCAATGTTACCAGTCTAATGTTTTTGTCCAAATCCATCCAGTGGAAGTCTCAGAACAGACTCCCCAGGTAAAAGTTCTGCCCAACTTACACCACGGGAGGTCCGACCGGGACCCTAACCCCCCTAAAATCTGGCCAGGATCCAACTGGACCAACTCGCATTGGTTTCATCCCATTCTGTGCATGGGTGTCCAAATGCATAACCGGACAGACAAACAGACCAATGATTTATATATATAAGATAACCACCTTCTCTAATCGCACAGAACGAACTTGGTCAACGTCACATTTGGCAGATTGATATTTTTAAGCATCACCAAGGAATGGGGGCAGGGCTTGTCGCTCTTGTGTTAATGACAGCCATCAGAAGCATCTTGTCCTGTTCCTGGCCAGGCATTATGAACACAGTGCTCAAAACTGATGCAGTCAATAACATCAGTGACTGCACCATGTGACAGTAGAGGTACCTGGTAGACACGCATGGTAACTTGCTTGAGATGGGTGGATCTGTTCCCTCATGCAAGACATTACTATTAGACTTGACTGTAAGGGTAACAATTACTAATAGACACAGTGGCAAACTGGATAACATTGCTGCCTCCCAGCACTGGAGCCATGGGTTCAATTCTCACCGGGCCTCTATCTGTGTGGAGTTTGTATGTCCTCCTTGTGCTTGTGGGGGTTTCCTCCCACACTCCAGAGGCATACTGATAGGTTAATTGGCTTCTTTCTGTATATATTGTGTGTGTGTTAGGGAATTTAGAAGGTAAGCTCCATCAGGACAGGGACTGGGGTGAATGATTGATTAAATATCTTCTGTAAAGTGCTTCATAGACAGTATGTAAATAGTAAAATAGTAGATCCAGTTTGCTTTGGGTTTACTAGAATTAAACATAGGTAACATCTACTTTCTCCTCTTATGACTCCTAAAGGTCTTTTCATGGTTCAAATGATGTGTACGATATATGGTATCCTTATATTTTGTACAATTAGACTAATACATTTCAGGATAATTGTTGGTTTGTTGGGATTGTTCTGAATATGTATAAAGATCATGGGAAAATTTTTAGAAAAGTATATATTTTTTTTTCTTGATTTCTGTTTTTCCCTGGTAATGGAAATTAAATGAAATCAATATGTTCCCACAAGAAACCCCTAGATGCCTGAAAACAATAAAACGATTGCTTGGGTAGAACGAGAAAATAAAAAGTAATTGAAACAGACTAAACTATGATAAAAGGTCTGGCTATAGAGGTATACACCACCCCCGGTGCTGAATGGGTTAAAGGGCATTGATTTATAACCAGCACAAGTAGGCTGTTCCTTGCTGTATAATGAGACTTTTGCAGCACACACATACCCATGGTACTACAGGCATTTGGTGCCGTAAAGGGTTGTGGTAAAAGTGTGGCATGAAAAAGTTCCTGCCAGGGTCAAAAGTAGCCGTTTTTGTTTGCTTTCTGGCACAATGACATTTACTGGTGATTATGGAGTAATTGAGTATAAGATATAGGTGGAATCTTGTATGCTATCACTAGTGAATATGTAAATGCATAAACCGAGTGATATGAAGCCTATTGCTTGAGGGGGAGGGGGGATAAAAAGAAAATGTTTATGGTTACTTGAGCTCAGTGATCTCCTCATATTAACACCCTATAATTTATATAAAATGAATGATGTGGCTTCCCAATGGAGAACACACTGTGCGATTTATCTTTTCCCTTAATGTGCATCGGCCACTCACTTACAGTGGAGGCAACCATTATGTGGCCGTAGTTACTATACATGCTAGACGTAATACAAGCTTAAAGCATCCTTCCCAACGTTTTACATAGCAGTGTCGGTAAAAAAATAAGTCCCGCCTGTTTCCCACCAAAACCCTGCCCAGATCATTCAAGCCACGCCCACATTCTCATGAGGCCACTCCCCTTTCTGAGTCAGATAATCGGTGCACTCTCGCCAAAAAGGTCCCTGTTGGGGGTTATTACTGAAAGGATCACTAAACCCCAAAATTGACCTTTCCAAATATAAATAAGATAAAAATGCATTGTTTGTGTAAACCTGACGTTCCACTACAACTCTGTAATACAATACAACATTCCCTCCCTGCTCCATCCCAGACCGCTGCAGCTCCTCCCCCATCTTTAATTTCTGGTGGGATCTCATAATGGATAAAAAGCTAAGACTGGGCTGCTGTGATATCTCTGGCTTCGTCCGTGTATATAAATCATCCAATACACACTCTGCATTTCTACAGAGCAAGAGCGCCGGGGTGTCAGTCACTGTCTGTTTGTTCAGCACCTCCCACCCTATTTAGTCATCAACAATAGTGGAAATACTAAGTACCACTGAAGAGTACAAATCTATAGGAGACCAGATCCTGTCTCATAGAGCCTCTGCTGGAAGTAAGACACAATATCGTTTGCACATTCTCACTTCATTATAATGCAGTATTTTACTAGTTTTCTGACTGATAATGGGCTGGATAACCCCCACATTTTACTAATAACCAGCAATAAAAACCGTGTTTGCTAGGGTCCTAAGGAAAGTAAAGAAGCACTCTGCTCTTGTGAGGGAGAGAGAGAATGGTTATCACGCTGGGCTGCCTTTATAAATGTGGCTTGGTCTAATGGATATTGAGTGCAGCCCACTCCCCCCGGCTTCTGTGCATACTAATCATTATTTGACCTCTAGTTGTAAATGAGATGCCAGGTGAAAGGGGCTGCATGCTTGTTTTGTAGCCTAAAAGCAATATGAAAGAAAAAAGAGGGTTCAGTGTATATGAATTATGATTAGCCACGGTTGATTGCCGCCAGCGGTCTACTATACTTTCCCTTTGCTGCCTGCTCCGGTTTCTCTTTGGACCAGCTTACAGAGCACCGCATGGCCAGGTCAAGAAGCTTGCAGAGAAATAGAAGTACAGTTGCAGCTGTGTTTGTTGGATCTGGAGACCAGTTTAAATAGCATTTCCATTTATCCAGTCCATTAACAGAACTCTGTAAAATAATACCAAGTCTGCATAAACTACAGGACAGTGTAATAAAATTACAAGCACTTGTTGACAGATGGGGGGCGTAAGTAAAAGAGAAGCAAAAATGTTTTCAGTATAAATGAGACAGTGGGTCTTTTTTTTCCTGGATACAATTAATTGGAGGTATTTGCACAGCTCTCTTTAGATAAATAAATGTTTGACCCTTTTGGAACAATGTGGATTTTTTTTTATATCTTCATTTAGATTGATATGGTGCAAACTGACTGATGTAATGAAAATGTCAAGCAGCTAAAGTGTTTGCGTTGTATATTACAAGCAAAACAATGACATAAGTTTGGGTAGTTTGGGACTTGTGCTGTTTCTTACATCATGCAAGTGCCTTTAACATTGAAAAGAGACATCAAAATATTGTAGCAAGAGGATACTACGTAATCTGTGCATTCTTGTACTGCTAGTTGTATTGGAAGCAACTTGTCACTATAAGCTTTCATGCCGGAGGTTCGTACATGTTCCTTATCTCTCTGTGGGATCGCCTTGGTTGGTGCTATGCGAATGGATTAGAAAATAAAAACATTACTTTTTAATTGTACAGACGTGATTGAAAAATTCAGGTTTTACTGTTCTAGGTCTCTGGGTTTTAGTGCAATTCAATTTGGATTTATTGGATAGCAAAGATCTCAACCATGCAGGGTATAGAACTGCCCATCTCCCAAATGTCTCTTTAAACCTGACATTTTGTGGGGGCCAATTGCAAACCACAAAAAATGTGGAGCGACAGAACATATATTTTTGTGTGTAAATATGTCTATTCTCTCGGCCTCTCACACACTGGTGGGTGCTCTTAGCCCGCATTTTGACGTGCATTGGTACAGATGCATTGCTTGATTATTTGCAGGATTGCAATCCATGATAGGATTTTGAATGTCACATCAAGTCCTGCTTTCTATCCCTGATGAACCAACCCCTTAAGTAAAACTTTTGCTATTTTATTCTAAAATACTGCTGGTCTACGTCTAATTTAGTCTTAAATAATAAATGAGAGAAGACATGCATAGTGTAATTGTATGGTGTCCCTTTTCTGCATTTTAATATCTCAATTACATTTTATATTCGTGAATTTAAAATGTACTTTTCCTTAGTTATTCTCATCTTTATTCACATCCTATCTATCAGATGGCAGCAACAGAGGTGTGGAGTGTTTATTTTTAGTTTTCAATAGGCGATTTCAGGCAAAAATCCTTTTCAAGAATCAGGAGTTAGAATCTAGCATAAATATTTTAATTCCGCAACATCACTTTGGATTGGAGTTACCCGTTCATTTTAATGTGCAGGAAAGAAATGAAATAAAAGCTTTGGAAGCTGCTGTTGTAACTCTGTTAAGAAACAATTAATACAATATGAACTACCTCAATGCTGGCAGCAGCCTTCTAAAGTCTAGCAATACAACCATGAAGAGAAGTGCTTCTTAAATATTGACATGTATTCAATACCACTGTTCCGACTCTTTTCATGACATGCTTTGTAAATGAATGACTGCTTTAATTTTTCTGTTTCTAACTCTACAAGGGGCTTATTCAATTGGTTTTTTTCCGCTCCGCGGAAAAACTATTACCGTTAATACGGTAATAGATAGCTGAATTTCAGCTCGAGGCTCAGGGAGCTGCGAGCTGAAATCCAGCGAGTAAATTACAGTATTAACTGTTTTTCCCGCGCACGATTACCGTAATAACGGTAATCGTGCGCGGACCGCAAGATTTTCTGCGTTTCCGCCGAGAATTAAATATGCCCCGTTACAAATCTGTACATTGAGGCTCCACAGAACTTTTTTTTATATTTTTCCTTATTTTAATTTAAAGCTTCCAGCAGTTCATTGTCTTTTGCTTTGATATTTGTATTACTTTTTTGGGTTTGCTATTTGGATGTATTTGAGCCTACAAATGACAATGCCATTCCCTTTTTTTACATGTCAGGTTTATATGTACATTTAAACAATTTTAAATACAAACATCCCTGAATACATTCTGCCAGCTCAGATTGCAGCGTGGGGAAATGGATGTGTCTGATAGTCTAGTTGTCGCCTTCATTATTCTGTAGGCCCGCTTGGCCCCTGCCACAATAAATTCAACAAGAGTACCGCTGGAATTGCAGGTTACTGTTGCCACGGTTACCGTTGTCCGACAGATTGACATCATTACTCATACAGTGATCTGCCATGATAGCTACCGCTGGTTTTGTTCTCTGAAGAGGACACTAAAGACCCTTTCAGGCAGCAGTAGAATGGCAATCCATTATTTTTATATGATTAAGGAGAAATGTGTAATCGTTACCCTAAAAAAAAAAAAACCCCACTAAAATATTGTTTTGCGTATTGGTTAGTCTACTCTAAATCTGCTAAACAGCAACTGAGCAAAATCTAACTTTTTATGGGGAAAAAAATATATGTCAGAAAGTATGTGATACTTACCAATGTACATATGTAACTTACAAATATGGAAACTCTCCTGAGAAGAGATCTACTGGAAACTGCATCCTACTAAATACATGTTAGAATTGTATTGAAGCATAGGATATTCCACTGGAAGTTATCTGACAGTCTGGGTATAGTTGAACACATGTATTGTGATAAAAATCATCTACATCAGCTATTTATATAGCACCAGAGAATAAGATCAATTTAATAGCAGCCAAATAACCTACTAGTATATTTTTGGAGTGTGGGAGGAAAGCGTAGCACCCGGAGGAAACCCACGCAAACATGGGAAGAACATAAAAACTCCACACAGATAAGGCCATGGTCAGGAACTGAACTCATGACCCCAAAACTGTGAGACAGAAGTGCTAACCACTAAGCCACCATGCGGCCCATAAATATGTCATCTGTTATGTGAGATTACCATGCTGTCTTGTAATATCCTCCTTGATATATGCCAATTGCACACTGGAGGAAGCCTTGTTTGTTGGCAAAACTAATATCAGTGGGAGTACAGCCTAGTGAGCAATGTCTCAAGTTCTTAATGAATTGACGGCTGCATACAGTTCTCCAAATAAAACAGCCACCTCCACTGTGTCTAGACGATGTGTACTCATTAACCTCACTTTATGTACTAATTTTAATAGGTGGGATTTAAATAATTCATAATCCTCTGTTCGTTGCACAGTTGAATGTAGGGTTCAAGCATAATAAGATGATAAAAAAGACTTTGTAACTAGTTCACCAAAACTTTGAATAATCTTTTGCCATATTGTCCTCCTGCCATAGGTACTTGGTTACTGGACTGTTGGTTTGGTAGGTGAGTGTGATTATCTCAGACCTGAGCTATGTGCTAATTATTCATATGAAAATGAAGTAAATGCATGGCCTACCGATAGATTTGTTGTGTTCTATGTTATAGTGCGGTTCTCATGTGCTAATTTGTTTAATATCCATCCTTCACCTCGTTATCAGCATGTGAAAATAATTCCCATGGACACTGTGCTGCTGGACAAGGTGCATGTAAGCGTGTTACACGCTGCATTCTAGGCTGACCCTGGGGCCCGGCCCCCATCATGACATGTTCACTGAACATTGTAGTAATTTATTTATTTTTTTAATTGGCTTCCAAATCCCAGGTAATAATAACAGAGTGAGACTTGCATCTTACATACAGAATAAGAGAAAATGTTCTATACATTTGGTCAGTATTGGAAAAAATACTGTGATGTTTCCTGGGACACTGAATTCCTGGGATTGTCCCTGGAAATTAGGGACAGTTGGTAACTATGCCTCCCTTTGAGGCATGTACCTTGTATAATATACATGACTGGTCCACTTGCCTTCCTTGTAAGTCTTTACTTCTGTTTGGTATTTTCTGCTTTAAAAAAAATAACCTGGTGTCATCAGATTTTATTTTTCTGTACTTTTTATATATTCTTCTGAAAACAATGAAACACGAAGCCAAAAACCTTTATGGTTGAGAGCTTTCTGTTTATTGCAGATGAAATGTATATTGTTAGTGGGAGTGAAGCATAAATCCTTTATCTGATGCCTTACTGGGCAGAGTGGAAAGATTAATTGTGCTTAAAATGTGGTTTGTGTAAATGACTTGTTGTCTACCAGTAAGACATTATCAGCTACAGTGCGTTGGTAGTGCAAAGAAATTGATGCCATTTTATATTGCAAGTTGTAGTCTTATCCTTTTTTTTTGTACCTAGAAAAATGCTGGTTCTGTAAAAATGGCTGATAGATCATTTGTTATGTGGTTTCCAAAGGCAGAAAACTGGGCAGGTTAACCGTGACGGTCCTGCAGTAGAACGCAAACAGGCCTCTGTCACTATGTGAATAGTCTTTAGACAGAGCTCCAAGGAGCGAATTAGGTGTGACGGCAAAGTTATGTCCTAACGATGAATAAAATGAACACATTTAATGTTGTGTAGCTTGATATAATGTAGTATGATACATCTCAGATTCTGTTCATCTGAAGTATGTTCAGAAGGAACCTGGGGAACAAGAAAACTGCCTCACCTCTTCCTGAGGAAGGCTATCCTAGACCCCTTGTGGATCTACCAATACCTCCTTGGGGGGGGGGGGGTCTTTCCTACCACCTTTTATCATTAATAGGGAATGGGGATACTGGCATTCTGGTCAAGAGGTCACAAAGACCCTTGACCAATATACCTTATTAATAATTAAATATAAATGGAAAAACATTTCCTCACCACACACTCGTTGAATAAAGGTTTATAAAATAAATCACTACTTGATGCAAATGAGGGGAAAAATTGCACAAGATTACCAAAATGTTACCCCGACGTGTCTTTTCCTGAGTGTACCTCACAGAATCACTGACGCACCAGCCTCCTGATGGAATATAGTGCAACCTATTCCATGCTCGTTTCATTCCAGTAGACATAAAGTAGGCGCACGTAGGCTGTAAAAGTTTCTAAGACCCCATCCTGTGCTAAAGTACACACATCCTCTGAAAAATGGGGCTTGTGTTGTTTTATTTTCCTTCATGGGTTGAAATATACTCTGAGGAAAAACATTTATCTTCTTACAAAGTTATTGTTTCCTGAAAGTTATTAGAAAAGACTCAGCGAGCGGGTTTCTCACAGGCCAACAAGGGCATTCGATGGCTTATTTCAGCTTATAGGCCTTGTGCTCTCTGTTTATTTCTCAAGTAATATTAATCCTTCGCTATAGAAAGACGTCGTTTCACCGTCAACTGCCAATCAGCATTGGAAAAACAAGTTTCTTTCCAGAAAGGATTTGAGATGCTGACGAAGGAATAAGGAGAGTCCCTTGACTAATATATAAAGAGGGAAGCAGCTGCGCTCTGAAAAGTCTATGAAGAGTCATTGTACTATTAACTACCCTGTCACAGAACTAGTCCATTTTATTTAGTTGATAAATTAAACCGGCTGTCGACCTTATTGCTAACTCAGCTTTTATACGGGAGGTGACTTCCAGTTTCTGGAATAATTCACAGGAGTGGGTGCGTTAGTCATTATCCGATACCCATTTTCCTAATGAAGTGATAACATCAGACCTCAAAAATATTAGAAATCCGATGTAGAGATATTTACACAAACTGTATAGTATCACATGTGTATTATAAAGTAGATTAGTAATTGTTTTGTTTTCTTATAGGAACTCAGCATTTTAATCTATACATGTGGGATTTCTAAACGTTGAGCGTTTTCTTTTGCAGATTGTTTAGTGATCATGTAGGGTACATACATAACTGCGTCTGTGCTCCGACTTCTCTCCGCCTGAGTGCGTCTATAGTCCCTGTGATGTGATCGCGGTTTGGACTTAATAGTTGTTTTTCATTGATCTTTATGGTGAACGCTGTGCCAGGAAAGAGTTTAATACACCATGCGTTCAGCAGTTGGAGAAGTGTCTCCGTTAATCGGAATGCTTACATCCGTCCAACCTGCGTTGACCTAGTGGTAAAGGTTGACGCACACAGGCGTTGGAGACCCAAGACATGGGTGACAGTTTGTATGTACTATTTACCGGTAGTTAGAAAGTTCTAGCTAGCTCAATAACTTACCTGTGAGTCAGCCAACCCAGATACATAAAGATCTATACACTTAAGCACAGTGAGTGCAGTCATTTCCAGGACTGAACCATTGTGCATGATGACATTTCAACCTATGAATTCGCTAGAATGTAATATCTCAAGAATATTGGCCATGCCTCTTGAACGTTGGCCATGAAATGCCTTGGTGATTTTGGTTCACTGCCTCCTATTGAATTGACAGGCTGTGTTCTCATGAATGTTGGCCCCAAGAAAAACTGCGACATGAAGCAGCACCCGGCTTCGGCTACTAACATTCTAGAGTAGGTGGTATTGCAGTTTTACGTTAAAAAGCACATGCTCACACAATAGTTACACTTTAGTATATCTAACACATACATTTTCACTATTAGAATTAATTTGCTAAAAGAAAAAAAACAAACATTTCTGGAATAAACAGTGTTCATTGTTGCTTATTCTCTTTCACTGTTCCATTTTTGTCTGAATAACTGTATGTATTTCTGGCATATTTGAAACCAGTGGACTGTGTCTTAACAGGCAGTAATCGACAGGCCTTGTTAATTTCTGGGCATGTGTTTTGTGCTTGTTGATTGCCAGGAACCAACATACTGTAGTTAATTTGTCTTCCTTTATCTCCGTTTGCGAGGGGGAGCTTATTAGTACATTAATTTCTAAATCATAAAAAGGTTTCTCCGTTGCAAGATACTAGGCACAATAATTCCGCACCAGAATATTTGTTTTCTTAGAAATGCCAATGTATTATGTATTTGTTTTGTTATGTATTTTATAATAAGAGACATGCTGTTTCTAATAGCACATCTTACGCACTGTGTCCTTTGTCACATGACTCGGTTTGGAAATGTTCCATGATGGAATGCACCTAGATATGACTAACACCTCATACCAGAAACTTGGTGGATAAACGCATCCAGGGAATAGGCCCTCTAGGGCGATCATTAGATTGGTTTTATCGGTCTGGTTGGGTCCACAGACGCAGAGAGCTCTTTTCTCTTGTGGCTGTCAGCACCAGAGGGATATAGGAGTGTGCCCTTACATAGCAGGGTTAGTTCAAAGGGGGGCAACCACTTTAACTACAGAGAGATCATCATTTATTTATATAGCGCCACTTAGAGATTCTCGTTGAGTATAAAATGTGCCTCTTGATTTTGGAATAGCATGCCTTGGATATTTGGTCTGCAACAATATGCCCAAGAGCCCTCACTTGGCTAGCTTTGCCCCTACTAAATTTAGGTGGTATTCTTCTTGTTTTAGCTGTTTGTATAACTAGCTCATCTTATCTATTATCCACACATTTAAACTTTTGCCTTTAGTTGTTGACACCATTCGTATAGCTTCATTGGGGCTGTTATCAAGTAGTACAGGATTTATAAAAGTAATCTAGTAAGTATAACCTTGAAATAGATAGAGTAAGGGCCTGATTCATCAAGGAAGTTAAGTAAAAAAAAAATTGAGTAAGTAGTCTCCGGGACAAAACCATGTTACAATGCAAGGGGTGCAAATTAGTTTTCTATTTTGCACATAAGTTAAATACTGAATGTTTTTTATGTAGCACACAAATATCAACTTTAAATGTCAGTATACAAATAAGCTGTTAAGTATTTGTGTGCTACATGAAAAACAGACAGTATTTAACTTATGTGCAAAATAGAAAACTAATTTGCACCCCTTGCATTGTAACATGGTTTTGTCCCGGAGACTACTTACTCAATTTTTTTACTTCACTTCCCTTAATGAATCAGGCCCTAAGTGTATAAATTAAACCTAAATTATATCAAATGAAATACAAAGATGTAAATGTTTTCTATTCAATCTTCTATGTCTGTAGTAACCTTTCTAAATGAAGCGATTCCTTGTTAATAGGACCCTCAGTGGTGAGGATGGTGGGTTTCAGTTAAAGGGCATACAGAAAAATAAATTGGGCAATTTGTGCTTATAATTCTCCTCCTCTATCTGTGGTTTACATTACCCAACAGGAAAGCCCAAGGGCCCACTGACACTTCAAAGCAAGACCACTAAATAGGCCTGGAAGAGAACCTACTTGACCACAATCTTTTCAGCACATGTATATTCTGCCAGACAGAAGACATACAACGTGTGTGTATATGTCAGTGTGTGTGTGTGTGTGTGTGTGTGTGTATATATGCAAATCTAATATTACTTTGCACAAATAAGGAAGCAGTGGGAGAGACCAAGAAGTTTAAAATACGTGAAAGTGCAAGAACACAGGATTGAATTAATTTACATTGCATCTTTGTCAATAAACCACTCATTTCTTGCTGGCTGTTAAGATATAAAATGGTATAAATATTAGTAATATACTACATCTTAAGTCAAATTAAGGTCTGTATGAATGTGTTTTAAATTGCAAAAACTGTAGTCAATCAAATTTAGTAGACAGACGTGATGAGGATTGTAGTGGTCGTAGATCTGCCCAGACATTCTAATGCGTAACGTGCCTAGATGCAGACTCTGCAGGAAAGGGTCATTTTAAACTATTTTAAAATGTTAACTCTGTAAAAAGAAAATTATAGTGTCCCCCCATTTCCATGTCGCTGCTACATATTGAGCACAGGGGGGCGGTCACGGAGGGACGCTGCGTTTTTTTTGTTTTACCCTTTTCTCATGGAACGTCTTCCATTTAAATATACCATTTAAATATATCACTATCTGTCCAAGGTGAAAGCCTGCCAACATAATGAAGACTATTGGTTTGTAATACTTATTCTAATACTTACAGTAGTCTTGATATTGATGATTTACTTTTAAAAAGCACTTTAAATCCAAATGTAAGAGTGTTGTTTTTCATATTAACCCTTTTTGTAAAGAATAAAGTTCCACATTCCAGGATTTAAACATTGTATAAAAAAAAAAACATTTTTTTTTAATGAACGATTTGTTTCTGTGATAAAGGGTTAAAGGACGTAATGCATTGTCCAGCAAACTTCATATCGTCTCACTGATTGAAAAAAACATTTTCCTGTCGTATAACACAATCAGTAAAGCACCTGGTTTAGTGGAAGTTATGAAGTTAATTATGCTGATTTTATTTTCCGGGTTGACCTATTGCCGTTTGTGAACTTAGCAGTATCCATATTTTACTCTATAGACCTGACATGTAAGCTCAACAGTCTACAGAGGGCTTCAGGCATTTTAAGGTTTTGTCTTTCCTGTGATATAGGAAACCACGGAGGTTTTAGTTAAGTAGGAAACTGAATCCCGATGACGGAAGTAGTGAGAAAAGCAATGGCCATGTCAAATATATTAATCTAACGTTATTAGGCTTGGGGAGAAAATCTGTAAATACATTTAAAACCCTTAACTTGACAAGAGGGCGACTTTGTAAATAGGGTCATCTGGATTTTTCCTTCTTCTGCAGTCGGGGTTGAATGCCATAATGAAATGATTGCCCAAATTTGAATGGAGCGTCCAATATCCCACCTCATAGTGAGTTATTTTTCGGATTGAGAAAAGAGTTAAGAAGCTTGGTTTAACTGAATAGCTGCGAAAATCCCAAAAGAGTGGTTGATTGCTTTTGCTGTGGATAATTGAAAGTTCCCTTTTTTTTAAAAAAAAAAAAAAAAAGTCCTGTTTGTTCTATGCCTTAAACCAACAGCGTTTTCCCTTAAAAGCAGGAGATTTCTGTATGGAAGAAAGAAAAAGAGAGGGTGAAAAGTCACTGAGGACCAACAGTTGTTTCTAATCCTCACAAAATGCTGTAGAAATTAAATTTATTCTTTCTCTCTGAAAGTGTTACCTAGGTCACTGGGCGATGGGAAAACCAAACTGGAAGTTGAGTAGGTCTTATCTTTATTTTGTGTCTAGATGCTTAACCTTAGACACGATAAGACATCCTAAATTGTGGTGGGAACTTGCTGCAGAGAATTAGCACCAGGTCCTTTATTGCTCTGGATTTATAATAGCCTAGGCTGTCACTAAAGAGAACTGGCTCTGTTTACATTTTGGTGTTAAATGATCATTTAATTAACACCAGGAAAACTTGTGAAATCCTCAGAAGCTTTTATTGTTGGTATCCTGGGAGCTTTAATATCCTCGTTGTCGGAAATTTCCTTTCTAGGTCTCACAAAAGGAATTTATGTACTCTGTGAAATAGCAGAGAGATGAACCGCTTGGCTCTGGCTGATCTGCTGTGTCAGCTCTCAATGAATTTTACATGGGGAATCTCTGCGCTTTATCCTGCGATTGTCATGTCTCTTACAGTCTCTGTAATACTTGTGTTTGTCAAAATATCTTCATGTGTTTGTAACCGCGACATGATCTGTCTTGGCATTTAAATCACTGTGTTTCCTGTGTGAATGAATTGATAGAAGTAATGAAACTCTCTTCCACTCAGAGGAACATCAAACAATCACGCTTTAGTCATAATAGTAAAACCTTTACTTTCTGCATGTAAGCAACGACACCAAGCATATAAATGCCTATTTATTCTGGTTACCGCTCTGTTCTCACATTATTTCCTTATTATACTGTTTGAGTAGTTTATCATGCCTGTATATTTTTATTTGCTCCATGTTGTACACTGAAGCTATAGTGCTGAGGTTCCAGTAACCAATGATTGTTTTTACATTTGTACACGTTCACTAGTTAATTCCAAAGACAATATTTAATTTTTGAATTGGAGTTGAAATTGCTTCCTTCTTCTTTGCATATATTTCCACATGTTTTATGGGGGAGATTTGTGTGCGTGTGTGGGAGATGGGGGGGGGGGGGGGGGGGGGTGCTGAAAGAAATAGCCAATAGAACAATACAAGAATGAAAAAGTATTTCTGGAACAAACAATTGGCATACTATTGTGCTAAAATAAGCTGTTTGCCTATACCTCCCAACTATCATCATCATCATCACCATTTATTTATATAGCGCCACTAATTCCGCAGTGCTGTACAGAGAACTCACTCACATCAGTTCCTGCCCCATTGGGGCTTACAGTCTAAATTGCCTAACAGACACACACACACACACAAACAAACACAAACTAGGGTCAATTTGTTAGCAGCCAATTAACCTACCAGTATGTTTTTGGCGTGTGGGAGGAAACCGGAGCACCCGGAGGAAACCCACGCAAACACGGGGAGAACATACAAACTCCTCACAGATAAGGCCATTGTTGGGAATTGAACTCATGACCCCAGTGCTGTAAGGCAGAAGTGCTAACCACTTAGAATACGACTGAAGCATGCCTTCCAACATTTGGCAATCTGGCATAGGGCAGGGGGCGTGGCCACACCCCTGGGGCCATGCCCATCACTTTTAAAGTGCTACGGTTGCCTGTACTCCACTCCACTCCGATCAGCATTCATTGCCGCGTGGCACCAGTTCACCGCTACTCTGCTGTCCTGATCGCGGTGGCTTTACAGAGCTCTCAAATCGTGACTGTCTTGTCTAAATTGGGACAGCTGGGAGGTTTGCTGAACTTCAGTCTGCACGATTACATTTATACCAACATAACAAATCTAGCATTAATTTATGTGGGTGTATATATTTATAAATACATTAGTAAACACTGTGGTTGAATTAGGAATGTAGATAAAAGTCCACAACTCTTAACATTGGTTTAAATTCATAGGAGCTGTGTTTCTCTTATTGATGTTCTTTTTTTGTACATCCTATAACTCCAGGTCATGAGAAAGCTTTGATCCTCTTCTGCCCTTTTCAGTAGTAATGTCTATAATAAACCAGATATGTTTTATATGGCTTCAGTAGTTGCTGCAGAGAGCCAAGTATAATACGCCTAGCAGCAGCCTTACCCAGCGCAGTGTGTGATGGTGATTACATGGCATGACCGGTAAGGTATACCATATCGTTGTGTCTCCGGTATAGAAACATTACAGCTTATTTGGTGTAAAATTATATACAGTCTTATTAAACGAGGAGAAAAGTGGTGGTTCTAAATAAACTCTGATTCATTTCAGAGGCAAACATCTGGGCGTCCTCTTACAGTATGAATGGTGGCATCACCACTGGTTTGTACTGCACTTTTTATCCCCTATGGCTAAAGAAGAATTCCCATGTGATCTCTGAGGATGTCCCCCCTCCCTCTGCCATAAAGTCCCAGCACTATGACTCAGTGGAGGGATGGCTCAATGAGAAGTGTCCCAGACCCACTCATAAGCCTGAATTTATATCTATTCTCTTTTTTTATCTGGTTTCTATTTGACATTTGGACGCATGAAAATTGGATGATAAATGCTTTTCAATAGAATGACTTAGAATGTGCGCTGGCGGTACATTGTGTTGCCACATTTCCAATGTGGCGTGTTGCATTTTACATTTGTTTCAGTTCAGTCAATTGAATGAAATCAAAGCTCACAAAAAGCGTAAACCACACATTATTTTGGATGTATTTTTCATGCTCTGATGAGAATACATGAAATATGAAAGTAGCTGTAAGGACACAGTCTAAAGTACAACTCCCAAGCTTGTAATATACATTGCCACTCCCATGCCTAGGGCAGTATACTGGTACCGCTGCCATGCCACCCAGCAAGCCCCCCTTTTTTCTTTATCAGCAGCACTGGACAGAGGGGCAATTTTTGCCCTATATTTGCTCCATTTATCTTACATTCCCTTTCTTTCCAGACTGATGGGGGCTCTACCATCACTTCCATCAGGGATGTCTCCATTGTCTGCGCCTCTGTCTTACCTTCCCCATGTGTCATGTCTACCTCCTATAGTCTCCTTTTCCTTCTTTACACCATTTTACCCCACTTCTTCCCTCACATGGTCCCCCTGTCTCCTCCATATCTCCTCCATGCCTCTTCTGCTCACTGCCCCTCCTTATTGTCTATCCTGCTCCCCTTGTCTTATGTCTGTTCCTACTTCCTCCCCTCTTGCCTCATATCTGCCCTGTTTGTTTTTTTTGCTCCCTATCTTTACCCCACCAAAAAGATTTAAGAAAGGAAATCGGATGTGTTCCATCTGTTGTCTGTACCACTCTTTACCCCACTTGTCTGTTTGCCTTCATCTGTCGCCCTTTATTTCTAGTTTGTCTTATTCCTGTCCATCCCCATGTCTTATGTGTTTCCCCCTATTTCATTGTCTACGCCAGTGGATCCCAAACTTTCTCAGTTCGAGGCACCCTTAGGGTAAACATAATTTGTTCAAGGCACCCCTAAGCCAAAATAATTACTAAGTAGTTTTCCGCCTTGCTCATCCAGCTTACCACCGGCCTTGGCCTCACCACCCCTGTGAGATCACTGAGGCACCCCAGGGAGCCGCGGTGCACAGTTTGGGAACAGCTGATCTATGCCATTGTCAGGTCTTCTCTGCCCCCACGTCTCTTGTCTGCTTCCCCCGACCTCATTGCTTAACGCCTGTTCGCTCCCATGTTGTCCTTGCCTACCTTTTTCTTTTTTCTCTTTCTGACTCTCCCCATGTTTCATATTAAATATTCTTCATTTTAGCCTATGTGCCCCAGTCATTCTTTTCTTCCAAACTATTTTAGATCTTGTATATTGCCTTGCCTTGTACATATTTTGTATATGTGTATATTGCGATAATTAAATGTATTGAGGAAAAATAAACTATATTGTTTTATGTGGGATGTCTCAGCCACTTTCATTTCACTTAAGCTTGGCAAAATATTCCCATGTAAAATTTACATGTGAATACTTACATGAGAAATTGACTGTTGCCCGAGTTGTTGAAGTGTGGATTGAGCAGGACCACACAATTAGCACTAAACGCCACTTCTGAACTCAGGTGTTGATTTAGCCTTGCATCAGCTGTTAAATGTCAGATGCTGAATTAGCATTGCTAAAGCAAGTTACATTGTATTAACTCAGCCTAGGAATCAGGCCTTCTGATGGCCATTATGTGCCTAATGTTCTATTGATGAGCTGGAAAGTAGGGTATTGCTCACTGCATGGCCATGGACTGCAACTAGCAGTCTCCAGGGTCAGTCTGTCAGGCAGTGATTTGTACTACATGACTAATGAAATCAGCTCACGCATATAATGCCTTTCCCTATGCATTCAGTGGTAAGTGAATGTTTTCCTGGAGGTAGACAGTGATCCTGTCACATGGGAAATGATTCATCTTCGGAGATGATGGAGGACGTGTACATGGCGGCTCTTCATTTGATGCATTGTAGCCATGCACACACTTATTTATAAAAGCCATGTATAATTTATAAAGCCCTGTCTGAACATATACAATGTACTTCCAGTTATGAAAACCCCTTCAAAACTCCGTGATACATTAGGGAAATTCCCACAAGATTGACTACAACTCTGTTCGGAGCATGTGAATTTGTCACAGTGACAACCACACAGACTTTACTTTGGTTCCGAATCCACTGGTACAAAATAACTCATGGGTGGGATAAATGCAGCTATGTCAGAGGTATAGGAGCCTTCTAGGATACTGCACCTTTCATCTAAAGATTTAAATGTGTATTATAATTGTGACCTGACCACTTCTGACCTAGTTGTGAAGGATTTTACAGATATTATCATGCAAATTCCTCAGATGCCTACAATGGCTGTAATTGGATCCAGAGCTGTAAGTGTGAATCTTCTACTTGGTCCTGCCTGCGTGAGGATGGCCAGCGTGTATACCTGTGTGCACGTTTCCTGCTCGCCCTGTCTCACAAAATCTAAGGTTGCACCAGAACAATAGGTCTTACATGTCTGTCTGTAAGGTATATTACTGTGTTGAGAGACATTGGGTAGAACTCTCCAGAGCCCATGTTTACTAAGCAGCGTTATCCCATCAAACACCTTCCTGTGTTAGATTACACATTTTAAAAGAAAAGAAGAAAAGACAATGTTTGATAAATGTTATCTTTATTTGTGCATTTAGTGAAAAAATAAATAAAAAGTCAGTTTTAAAATCCTTCGCATTATCTACAATTTCCTATAGTCCGACAATACGTTCTGTGTCGCACAGATAACTGGGTGCACATAGGGATGTAAACACTTCTTTAATGTACTGCAAAAATTACTGTTACAATATAGTCTGTCTCTTTGATATTTATATTTTACCAATTAATACAACTGTACACTAACAAGCATATAGGCCAGCCTGCCTGTTTGAGCTGATCTGATAATAATAATAATAATAATAATATTATAATTATTATTGTTATTATTATTATTTAGCAGAACCATATCATTCTTGTACTGTGGAAGGAGAGAACCTACAAACTCCACACAGAGAGCGCCCTGTTCGAAATGGAACCCATGACCCCAGCAATACTAATCACTGTGCCATCCATACTTTCTACATACGTATAATTATCCAGGAAGGTCTGTTTAAGGAACTCAAGGTATTTTCTATTTGCCTAATGACTTTTTGAGTGCCACATTATGTAGATGTTTTGAGAGACGCGGTGGAGCACATCTTGTCTATTTATTCTATAGATGGGTCTTTCACTGGTATAGCTCTGCATGGTGCAATCATAATGCATGAAGAACCGGGGTTGCCTATATGGCATGTTTTCCAATATATTTCCTTATATTTACATGCACATAAATGACACATGCGCTATGCTTGCCTGCTTTGTTGTTTGATCATGTATACATTTTGTTTGCAAGTGGTACAGCAAAAAGCAACTGTGCTTTAGAGATGAAATAAATATTGTATATATAATTAATGAAATGGAGAGCAGTGCAGACAGAGCTCGGACACTTGGGAGTTCCCTGAGAGCCACATAACTGTGATAATGACTTCACGGTGATGTCTGTCTGCTGTTGTGGGTGTAGTGAATCCCAACACCCCAGTGCCCGCTGTCACAACACAGCTAGCAGGAAGCTTTCATGTGGACCTATTGCAATGGCAGACACACAGATAGCTGCTTCCTCCGTGGAAATATCAACAAATAGCCAGCGGTTCCAGATGAGATTAAAAATGAATGGGAGAAGGGCTAGCATAATAAGATAAAAAGGGAAGGGAAACGCAAAGTGTGATTAGAAAGGACTTGGATCTGGCACCACGTTGCCAGCTAATCCATGGCTATTGTTGACAAGGAAGGTGTCTAGTCTGGCGCAGCCAGGCTTGTTTTGCAGACAGCCAGATATGGACAGCTATATCATTATATGTTTCATTGCTGCACTGGTGTCCAAAACTTTTTTTTTACCGCCAGATTATAACTGTCATTTTGCAGTTTCCTGAATAAGTGTGACATTACATGTTCAAAGACATCAGCTTCATGTTTGTTTATACCATGTCTTTGATATGTACACTGCCTTTGATCTTGCTGTTCACGGTGTTATTGTAAAGTGATAGAGGTTGCTTAATGGTAAAGGTTTTATTGTACAGCTCCACATCACTCCAGCACTGTACAGCTCCACCGTGCAGAGAAAGTCAAATTATACGGAGTGCCTGTGGGTCTTTCTCCTCATTCAACTGCTTTCAACAAGGGCATTTATTGTGTCTTTTAGGCCTTTAAAGTCGCTTATATTACAGTTCGTGGTTTTAAGAAGAACAAATGTTACCATGGTGCTGTCTTTTTTTTTTTTTTTTCTTTTTTTTTATTCAGTATTGTTTGTGAACTGAGCATTATGGATACACGTTTATTTCTTGGGTTAGAATTAATGATGTTTATGTACAGCGAATACTTTCTGTCCCTAAACATCACTGATATTAGATATTGTGAGAGTGGATTATTTCATACTTGCCTACTCTCCCGGAATTTCCGTGAGGCTCCTGAATTTCGGGGAGTTCTTCCGGAAGAGTTGGCAAACCTCTCAGATCCTAAATAATGCAGATATTCACGGCATTGAATATGGGGGGCATGGCTTAATCGTGTCTTTTAGCCACACCCCCCCCCAGCTATGCTGTGAATTTCGGCATCTTATAGTGGGGTTGGAGCTATGGTGACGCAAAGACGTCACCACGCTCCCTCCTACCCCCGTGTTATATGACCTGTACTCCCGGAGGACAGAGTCAGAAAGTCGACAAGTATGGGTTATTTGTAATAGTCAGGTGTATTGTTTTCTGAAGCACGAAGATGTACTTATGTTAAATGAATTTACTCAACCTCTTGACATTTTAGCTGCATATTAATTGGTAGAGGAAATTGATAGTGCCTTTTTTTACCCTAACCGCTACATTGTAGGTTGTAGGGTGTAAAGTGCTATATGTGACTGGAGATCATTGTAATTTAATCGCTGCATAGACTTGCTCTAAGGAGCCTGTTTATTAAGAGCCCATTTGTGTAGATGAGGGATTTATTAAGAATCTCGCTTTAGAGTCTCGGTTTATAGACAAAATGTTGAGACTTAACTTATTGCTTCGCTGGGTCTGCAGATGTGAGTATGAGTGAGCGGAAGTGGGAATATGGCTTTTCATAAATATGTCCTTAAGTCACATTGAGGTCGAATTACTGCTGTTCCAACACTGTCCCTGTAGCATTGAACTCATCTGTATGTTATGATTTGTGGAACTGATATAGTGATAAAATAGATTACGTAGGAGATGAGGGCATGTGCTGAGAAGAACCAGTTATGTATTGTATAATGGTGATATGTTATACATATATCACTATTTGGACCGATGTAAGGTCACAGAACTCTGGGGTGAATTCAAATATCCTCATAACTTGTAAGAGAGAATAATCTTACTAATTTTTTCATTTTAATGCATAACATATTAAAGTGCACTTATTTACTATGGCTAAAATCTGTTCATTAGGGTTTCCTATTATATAATAACTAGTCAATGCAGCAAAAACCTTGTTAAAACAGAATAATTTTCCATATGTCTGCTATAGAATAGATTTGGATTTAATTTAGGAGTAACAAGCAGAGATACAGAAATCCATCATGCTTCTTTATTGAAGTGTCTTTATCCCTGTCCTGAACTGGATTTTTCAATTTTGGACCTAGCATTAATGAACTTGAAGCAAAGCTAAGGGAAACCCCTGCTAAACATTGTTAGTGTTTTATTTAGAATAGCTTTTTTTTCTTTTCTTTTTCTTTTTTTATATCTACCCAATGATGACGTTACTACTCTGGGCTCCCATTATAGTTTTTAGAAAATTATAATCTACAAATATGTCACAAGACAATTGGCTTCATTAAAAAAAAAAGTTCTACTTTGTTGGGTACTATGAACCTGTAATGTGGGAAGGGAACACTGTATTTTAATTGAAAAGTTTTCATCTACCCCTCCCAGACTGCTATCCTAAGATGCCCAGAGTTGTACAGGAAACTTACAGGCCAGAAATGAAGACAGTCTACCATGTCCCTATATGATATGGTGCTGAGAGAGATACCAGCATCAAACCACGATGCTGACTGACACATTTGTGGAGGATGTTTTCTCTCCAAAATAAGGCTCTGTCTTATTGCCTCATTTAGAGCTTAAGACAGAAGGAAGGAAATCAAAGTAACCTATTTAGAGGCATATGTTGTCTTTCTCTTTCTCTCCTTTTTCTTTCTCTTTTTCACTCGCTCTCTCACGATAGATAGAGAGAGATACAGAGAGAGAGATATATATAACTCCTCTCTATGTTTGACTGGCAGATTGTCTTGCAGGTAAGGAGACAGAGCGCGTTACACCAAGTGTGGCCACCTGTCCCAGCATATCTTTGTGGTTGGTGTCTGGTGAACTTGCACTGACGGCCATCTGTCTACCCAAGGTTTTGGTGACCAGTTACTGTTAGATACTGTAGACAGAGGCACACGTGTGCTCTGCACCCAGATGAACTGTACAGACTCTTCTAATTGCACAGCTCCTATGCTAGACAGCAGAGACCATCAATAACACAGTAGTGAAATGTATGACTTTTGCTTCTCCTTGTACTACTTCCCAGCTTATGTTCTCTACTAAAGACAAAGAAAACTCTGAAACGAGTGAACCATGTGTTTTATTTCATCTGTCTCTAATTTCCGGGGATAGTCCCTGGCTCAGAGATTTGTCCCTGGAAAACCTTCTTGTCCTCATTTTATTTTGTACTGACTGACAGGGCCAGACTGCAGTTTGTGTGGGCTGCAGAGGAAGTCATTTGTAGGGGTTTAAGGCCCTAAAACGTCATGTTCTGAGGAGAGGTCAGCTGGCCATTGTGGGAAGGGACATAGCCCCACCAACTGTCATGATTCGTTGCATTTCACGATGGGGAGCAGGGCTCAATGGCGTAAATCGTGTCATTAATCCCCCGTCTGCAAGGACCCCCCGAAATTAGTGGGTCTCAGATACTAGGCAAGTGTGCTCTATACTCTGGTTTATTAGTTATTGTAAATATATATTTCAAATGCAATTCATAATTCATATAGCACCACTGATTCTGCAGCACTGTATAGAGAACTCACTCACATCAGTCCCTGCCCCATTGGGCTTACAGTCTAAATTCCCTACCACACACACAGACAGAGAGACTAGGGTCAATTTTGATAGCAGCCAATTTACCTACCAGTATGTTTTTGGAGTGTGGGAGGAAACCGGAGCACCCGGAGAAAACCCACGCAAACACAGGGAGAACATGCAAACTCCACACAGATAAGGCCATGGTTGGGAATTGAACTCATGACCCCAACGCTGTGAGACAGAAGTGCTAACCACTTAGCCACCATGCTATTACCAAATTCAGAAAACATAACATGATGGGGATAGTAATGTAGCAATGTCATCCATGACTGTATCTCGTGTACCCTGCGTAGATGCACCAGCTCAGCAGCAAACTGAGCATGGATCGCTGTTATAGTCTCTGCTATTTCCCTGAGAAGATAACTTGGAGAACACGCTAATCACTGCAGCTTCAAAGACCATTACAGGGAACAAATCTTGAGTCATTGTAAGCCCGTTGTGTGTTTTACTGTTTACAGTTCTGGTGCTTTTCGATTTATAAACCGTTTCTTCCCTCTAAAGTATATTAGATTAAACACACTGGTGTTTGGATTGGGTTCATGTCACTGAAAGACCCTGACCTTATCACTAAACTACCACCTTCACTTACAGTGGAGGTTTGTAACTTGTAGTTCTCCAGTCACTGTGAAACTATAAGTCCCAGCATGCACAGGCAGCCAGATATGGGATCTCTGCTGCAAGCTTAGGGCAGATAGTGAAGTGAGATGTTGCAGACCACTTACTGTTAGGCTTCTGGTGCTTATTACAGATGGTGAAATAAGATGACGCAGATCAGGAGATCCCGCAGCATAAAATACATCACTCTAGGAAGTGCGTTCATTTTAATGTATTGTTCATAGAAATGTTTATCACAGCTCTAGTGGATAATCTTACAACAGAGATGGGCATCATTAAGGTTTTCAGTTGTTGTGAAACTACAGGTCTCAGCATGTCCTGCCTCTGGCTGTAATGGCCTGCTGGGACTTCTAGTTCCACAACAACTGGGGAGCCACAGCTTGCCTAACCCTGGTATATTTAATAAAGGTGGTTTAAAAATACCTCCTGTCAACATATCTGAAACGCCAAGGTATTTAGTATGTCTTATATTTACGTGACAGGAGACAAGCTGTCAGAAAGGGTTTCTGTCTCCTTAGTACTGTAGATGTTTGTTTTATAAAGAGCTGTATTCTCTTAGTAAACGCTGCCCCATTAATACTGGAGCACCCAGCAGGTGGGAGTATGAAAGTGGTAATCTCTGCTCAGTTATTTTGCAAGTTACAACAAGCTCAACCAAAGTGGGATAACTAGAACACAAAGGTCTTTTGACAACTTGCAAAGAAGTATTATAAAGGTCATTTAATCACAGTACTTTACATTAGCACAAATTTAATTGATTTTAAAGGAATAATATCAGCTGTTTGTAAATCAGATTGACCTTTATTTATAATGTGTAGCACATTTCTGTGTACTTTATTGTGTGGTAAAATTATCCTACCTGTGTATATTAGTAACTAATAGAAAGAAGTGCATTATATTAGGTTTAAGCAACATGTGGCTCTACAGTAAAAGTGGAAGTTCCTGCATGCACTGCTGTGCTGCCAACTGGGTATGCTGGGACTAGTAGTTCCACAGCAGCTAGCTAGCCACAGATTCCCTATCTCTCCAATGTGTCCCACTTTTGGATGCCTGTCCCTCGTTTTGTAACCTTGGATCATATGAAATCAAATCATTTCTAAATCTAAGCATATTTTAAGAATGATGTCACCCTAATAGAGATTTTGACTCACTTGGTCATACAGTAATTAGTGTGTTGTTTTATTTTTCAGAAACCAAAAGTTAAACCTAGTAACAGAATACATCTCCTAGCCAGTCTTTATCTATACACACATGTCCGCTGCAGCTCACCCCTTGAATATGATCAGTTTTTATGACCTTTTATACATGTAAAGCTACTAGTGGGCAGTACCATACCTGCACTTGCGGAGCTCACTAAAGTGGTCTCCAGCTGTCCCATGTTTCAGGAGAATATATTCCCTGATTTAAAGGTCATTGCGTGGTCAGTGTGTAAAATATATGTGCTCCATTCCAAAACATATATGTTGTTTCATACCAGTCTGCTGCATGTTGCATGACTTGCTCCATCATGGTCTAAATCAGGCCTGTCCAACCTGTGGCCCTCCAGGTGTTGTGAAACTACAAGCCCCAGCATGCTTTGCCAGTAGACAACCTGTTGATAGCTGGAAGGGCATGCTGGGACTTGTAGTTTCACAACATCTGGAGGGCCGCAGGTTGGACAGGCCTGGTCTAAATATACTGACAAACGTTAACTTTTTTTAAAACATTTTTAAGGCTTCCTGCCCAATATAAAAATACATTTGTTAGCTTAAATCTTGACACTTTTACTTTCTGGGTTTCTTATCAGAGCTGCATTGATTTTTTTTTTTTTTTTTTTTGATTTTTTTTTATTACTGACAATTTTCTAAAAAAAATAAAATAAAATAAAAATACTGTCCTGTTACATTTTACTGACCCATTATTATGCTGTGTCCAGAACTGGGAGTAGGAGCAGCAGCAGGAAAATGGGGCTTGTCAGTGAAAACCATTTGGATGACACTTCTGTGTGTATTATATTGTCAGGGGGGTGGTTTAATTTGTAAGGCCTCGTCTGTACAGACGTTAAAAGCAAGAGCTCAAAGTGGGTTTATCATAAGTCTGCAAAGACTAGTAAACAGGAACTACAAAAAAAAGTGAGTGATTGGAGTCATACACACATGATTTCTGGCACATGTTCACTATTCTGTGCGTCCATTCAATGTTGCCTGCAGCGTTTACTTGTGTTAATGCTCAGTACAGTATATGGAGGTCTGTGGGAGCACTGATTAGGTATGTGGTGCACTATGATGCAGTGAGGCTTTGAGGAGTGTTCAGTCTACAAGGGTTTCTTTACACATTTTAAAAGACATTATTTTTTTTAGCTGTCAGTAACTGCACTAATAGTTGGCAAACTCTAGTGTTAGCCTACTTGTTTAATAACTAGGTATAGTTGGACCCAAAAAGGATGAAAGGTGATATTTTGAATTACCAGTACGATTCAGAGTGCTAATCTGTGATTAGGAGCTATAATATTGGCTATGGCCCAGACGATAGCAATAGAACCCAGCAGCTGACATGTCTCACTGTTCAGGAGAGCGATTTACCTGTGGAGTGGACTTTATATCATATTCTGCTGTACATCATAGTGGGATCAGGTGAGCTCATTGCTTCACTGTCGGCTGCTCCCTCTGTAGTACAGTAAGGCTATTTATGGTGTGTAGTCCTTCTTTTTTTTTTTTTTTTAACATCTGGCACATTTAGCACGTTCTTGAAACATACATTTGCTTTGTTTTTTTTAGCGCACAGAGTAGATACATTTGATGAGCAATACACATACAGATTAAATGATAACGTGTATGTATAGACACATGTGGCATATTTTATTAACCATATGCGTTAACATTAAGATCTTAATGATTACTGGTAATCTATTTAATATTTGATCACTTCCATAAAATGTTATTTAGTCTTAACACAATATATAGCAGGTGTTAGCTACTATTTCTTATTTATGTTACTGTGTTGCCTGCCCAGTTTATTATTATCGTAGATAATAATAATACAGTTGTTTATGACCGGTGTTGATGGTTGTCTCCACTTATTATGGTGCTGTGTCTTTTAGTATATGTTCTATTTTTCAGTCCTCTTTTTCCTTCTGTTCAATGCATTGACGAATCCTGACATGACATTTGTAATCCTTCATATAATTTATATGTAATACATTTATTCTAGTTTGAGTTCTATACACTGATATTCTTACTTTTGTTTTTGTTTTAATTGACTGGAAGTACATACTTCTATTTGGAAATTCTGTGTATTGAAACCTGCGGTTGGTTTGAACATTCTGTGTATGCAGCAGTTGTCATCAGATTGCATGTTGCTAGTATCGCTGTCATAGACCATTTATAATAGCATCCAGCATACTGCACAAAGAAAACACTGCTATACTTACACTGAAATACAAAGAAAACTTTGAAACCATGTATGGATTTTTGTAAGCAGTTGTCTATGCTATAGTTAAATTATTTTGAGGTATGCAGCCATCCCCAAAGCAGACGGCCCGCCAAATGGACACCACCATACCATATGAATCCTCTCAGTCATTCATTTAGACCATTCTGACTTTTGGTCATTAGAACACCTGACATTTAGACAGTCATTACTATAGTAAATCATAAGCTGAGTTGTTTTAAGTTGGATACACAAGCTACGTTAAGTTATTTATTTTATTATTATTTTGTGTTTTACATTGCAAAGCTTTTTATTAAAGGTAAACGTCAAGGAAAATTTTAATCAATTCTCTAGTGACTATTTTGAAAATAAAGACCTCCACTTCTGCTGACTTCTGGTCCTGCCATATAGTAGACATTCTGGGGATCATCTATTCTTTGGAACATTTATATAACCTGCCTTCATATAACCAACACTATTCTGACTTCTGTGTTGATTTTGAGTTAATAATAGTTTAATATGAGATCATTTTGTCAATATAAGGCCCGGCTCGTGTGCAGCAGAAAAGACAGCTGCTATTTATTTTATTTCTAAATACAGGGTGCATTTAATTAGAAATTCAATAAGTTTTTAAAATACATGCAGCCATCACTATCCATTTACAAGTCATATGCAATACAATCATGCTTGTCTTGTTCCTCGCCCATATAGATTCAACCTCCTTTCCTTCTTTAATGGTGGGTTTTTCCTGAGCATGTGGTCATATTTTGCAGCCACTGATTCATTCAACGGTAAATAGCATGTCAGACAATCTAGTTGATAGCGTGTGTAGTGGTATTTATCTTTACAAAATGGTGATATTAACATTAGACACAACTGCCAAGAAAACTGTTACTGACCCTGCGGTTCCTCACAACTACTTATGACATATTACTTCTCTAACCCTGCACTGTATGTGTGTGTGTATATCAGACCCTGCCAACCTGTGGCTCTCCAGGTGTTGTGAAACTACAAGCGCCAGCATGCTTTGCCAGTAAATAGCCAACTGATAGCTGGCAGGGCATGCTGGGGCAGTGGCAGATCCAGGGGGGGCAATCGCCCCCCCCCCCCCTACCAGGGGCTTGCTGCCGACAGCTGTGCAGGTCCGTTCAGCAGTGACAGTGTGCTGCCCGGCTGCTATGATTGTGTTTTAAACACAATCAGAGCGGCGGGACAGCACACTGTCACTGCTGAACGAACCTGCACATACTGTGCAGTCGCCAGCAACCATAGACATCAGAAAGGGGGCGGGGCCTAAATCACCCCCCCTAAAATCGCCTCGGTTAGGACAAATGTTTAGATCCGCCCCTGTGCTGGGGTTTGTAGTTTCACAACACCTGGAAAGTCACAGGTTGGCTAGGCTTGGTGTATATCATGCCTGCCTACTCTCCCAGAATTCCCAGGAGGCTCCCGAATTTCGGGGAATCCTCACGGACGAAATTCACGGCAGTGAATGGAGGGGGCGGGGTTTATTCAACCCGGGGGAGAAATCTTAAAAGTGGGCATGTGTATAATATATTTGACACTCTGCTAAATGAATCCTCCTGTCAGTGCAATGTATAGCACTGCACATATTGTATATTTAAATACATTGTTAATGGTATATTAATATTGTACTGTTACAATGTGCCTTATGTGCAGGGCACTGTTCGGAAGCACACAAATAAATAAATGTGGTAATTGGCTTATCAGGACCAGACATCTCGGGGAACATATTTTTGTATATTGCAATTTTTAGCTGTGTGGGACTAAATCTCAGCAGATGGAGAGACAATGGTTCTATCTACCACTAATCAGATTCCTGGACGGTCCTCCCTGTCGCTTCTGGAGCAGATAGCCGTCCATATGAAATGAAAAGAGCAATCTGCTATCCCCAGTTGTATCATGGTGCTATCACTGCTTTGTTTTACAGTGGAGACTCTGATGAATGAAGTTATAATTTCTAGCTATCCACCGTGCAGAATTACTCATTTTTGGGCTGATGCAGAGTAGAACGAAAGTTGGACGCAATTTACAGCCCTAAAATGTGAATGCAAAGATCCGTCCCGCTCTGTAGCGTATGTGCCAGGTTTTGTGGCGGGCATATTTATACCCACATACACAGGACCAGATCGTCGTAAACATTTGTTTTCATAGAGAAATGGCATGTGCTAATAGGCTTCATTTAATACAGCAGATATAACCTTCCTTCTCCAATAAAAGTAAGAATTTATTTTTTAATACACACACAAAATCCTAATAATAATAATTTAGGCATAATCAATGAAGAAATCGCCCAGCAGCTTCAGAGGTGAAGCTGCAATCATCAGCATGTGTTAAATACAGCTGTAAAAGACGCATCTGCGTTGAAGTCTGCATTGTCTCACAGTTCCAGGTACAGGCCCTCACTGTACTCATCTACCAACCCTCTATGCGCTAACATGTGGCAGTGTCAGAATCACGCAGGTCTGCACAGTGTGTGCAGAGCTATGTCACACAAGATACGCTCTGCAGACTAGTGTACGTCCCTGCCTGACCCTTTGTGTACATGACAGGATTGAGAGACATATTTTAAAGGTGTTCTATTAACATCAGTGGACATAGTCCTATTTACTTAAAACACAGGTTCAAGTAATGTCTATTCTTTATAGACTGATCTTCTGACGTTAATCACAAGGTTTATATATTCATCAGTTGTTAATACAAACCTGATGCCAGCATATCATTAATTTTCTAATGAACAGTTACAAGGAAAGTAAGCTGAGGATATTTTCCTTTCTTCTTACTGGGATGACTAGTTTTGCTCCTGCATAAAAATGATTCAACATCTGAATAATTAAAGTCCGTAAAACAGTAAGGGCTAGATTTACTAAGCTGCGGGTTTGAAAAAGCGGGGATGTTGCCTATAGCAACCAATCAGATTCTAGCTGTCATTTTGTAGAAGGTACTAAATAAATGAAAGCTAGAATCTGATTGGTTGCTATAGGCAACATCCCCACTTTTTCAAACCCGCAGCTTAGTAAATCTAGCCCGAAGTGTGTTCTTGCAATCTTCATGCACACCTTAATGCTCCCGATCATATAGTCCTAAGTATCAGCTGTCATTTAGCCTCCACACATGCTGAGGTTTTACACACAATTAGGGCTAAAACTACAAATTAGCCATCATGACTTGTATGGCCATCAAGGTGTGAAGGGATCCTGGAGCCTCCAGTGCCTTGTTCAGGAGCGTTTCGGTCTTATTTTATTATTTAAAAAGAAAGTGCTAATTACATTAAACCATTTACGTGATTCTTACTGGGGTTTAAAAAATGATTAACCTAAAATGTTGCTTATTTTTTCTTTACAATAACAGGTAACTGAAAAATCTGTATGTGGAATGTTTGAGAATTTAGCAGAACATAAGATAGTGGTTGGATCAGGGTGGAGGACTTTTCCCTATGCAGGTCAGACGCATTGGCTGTAAGCCTGCTAAATGACTGGGAGCTTTTCTGAGCTGAAAATGCCTGTTAGCAGAGAACAGCTTGTGGTGGGGAATATAAGGCATACTTGCCAACTCTCCCGGAATGTCCGGGAGACTCCCGCATTTTGAGAGAGTCTCCCGGACTCCCGGGCGAGTGTGGCAAAATCCCGGATCTGCCCACTTCCTAGTGAAGTGGGCAGAATTAGGTCACAAACGCCGCGATTCCTGGTGAATCGCGGCGTTTGGCCCCGCCCCCTCTGTCAAATGACGCATTTTGCGTCATGACGTCATGGGGGCGGGTCCAAAATGACACGGATTTTGGAGGCCCGCCCCCCCATGACGCCCACCTCCCCCGCAGGCTCCCGGATACCAACATTGTAAAGTTGGTAAGTATGATATAAGGCTTCATGCAATGTCAAACATTCTAACTCCAGTGTTCTATGAACATTTATATTAATTTTGGATCAGTGTTTTACTTTATTTGTAGTTCTTTTCAACAAAGCACTTCTGTTGGTGTGAGAGTCATCATTTAGCTTAATTTGGTGCAATACCCTCTAATTGCCTGTATACTATAGATTACGAAATAGATGATAGATTAAGCACAGTGTTCTGTACACCATGGAAAACATCTGCTCCATACACTGGAAAGTAAGTAGCTCTGTTTAAGTTTGTCTACAATGTACTTGAGAGTGTCTAGACCTTGCTATACACAGAAGTGAAAACAGTGACGATGGTAAGCTAATAAATAAACAAAAGTATAACTTCTATGAATATTGCATCACAAAAAAAAATAGTAGTGCAATTGTTTTAACTAATAGGGGATAGCCTTGTCTTATCTTATTTAACTAATGCAATCAGGGTTGGTTATGTCTTTCTGCAGTGTCCGCACTGCTCCTGCTGAAGGAGAAATGATTAAACTGTTAACATGGTAAGGAAAGCAAGATAGCACATGTTTAGCTGCTAAAGTCTCCTAGGGTCTTGACATCAGAAATCAGATACCCCTGATGACTACCAATTTAAATAGCTATAGATGTATATTGTAAATTGAGTTTACTCACTTACACTAGTCTTTGTTTAATTGTGTGAAGCACATTTGTATATTTTGATCTCCATGCAAAGACAGTACATGCTAATGAAGGTGTATTTATATGCAAATGATAAAGCTGAACCCATGCATAAAACTTGATGGACTTTATTTTTAGAAATCACCTTAAATGCCATACAAAAACAGATTAAGGGAGTCGGAATTTGCTTCAGAACTCCACCAAATCCCAAAGGCTTGCAGCAAAATTTCATTTTTGGTTGAATCCTTAAGATCCAGTCAACTGAATCCTGATTTCCCTGCAGTTTTAGTACACAAGACACACAGTTATTGCTTATGGGGTTTATATTTATAAAGAAGACTTTATCAGTTAAACCCTCTTGCTTCGTTTTATTGAATGTTAAAGCAAATAAAATATTTTATATTAAACCCTACAACTGGCAGGAGTACATTGAATTGCAGCATTTCTGAGCAATCTGGCATTAACGCATACTTACCAACTTTTTTCAGTTGGTGTCTGGGAGCCTCTCTTGGCCAGGTGGGAGTGCGGGGGGCAGGACTCTGAAATCGCGTCATTTTGGCCCTCCTTGTGACGTAATGACGCAAAACTCATCATTTTACAGCAGGGGTGGGGCCAAAATGACGCGATTCTCCGGGAATCGCAGCATTTTGGACCTAATTCGGGCAGATGCGGGAGATTGCCACACTCTCCCAGGAGTCTCCCGGACATTCCGGGAGAGTTGGCAAGTATGCATTAACGAGTTTAGAGAGTGGTTTCTAAAATAGGTTTTAGTGCACACTTACACAGAGGGTCACCAAGAGGAATTTGGGGCCCCGGTACAGCCACTTTCTGGGCCCCCCTTAACACATAGTAGGAGAAGAGATGGCGGCGCCGTGGCCAACGTCGGCTGTAGCTGCGCCTCTTTACACATGACATTATGGGGGGGATTCAATGAGCTGCAAAATGTCTCTGGAACGTCCGTGAGACACTTAACGGCGGAGATTTTGACACAGATTTTGAATATAATTGAAGACAATGTGTGCGGTGCGATGTCAGCGCACCACATTGACGGCAATTGAATTCCCCCCATTATATATTAAAACAGTGTTATTCTTACCTACCTGCTATTGCAGCTTTCACAACCTGGTACTGAATTCTTGTATGGATTCTGGAATGTTGGGACCTGTTTGGAAAATGTACATGAAATACGGAAAATAGTGAACAAAGTACACAACACAGATCACGCAGTATATAATTATATAACAAGCAAAATATGTGTGATAAAATAATCACAGATATCTATATGTTTGAAAGATGTCAGATAAGGAAACACAATTGTTGCTGTATAAGAGAAATGGCTGCCTCTACAACCCCATACAAAGATAAACACACAAGAAAACTTAAAAGGCACTGAAAAACCCTTAAACATTTAATAATGGCAAGAAAAAATTACATACAATTATAAACTCCAAACTATTTTATTCATAAAGTAACAGTATGGGGGAAATTCAATTGCTGGCGATATTCCTGAGACAACTATTTGAATCTCCCCTATGTCTCGCAATACCAAAAATTATAAAATATATGTATATATATTTACATATAGAAATATAAAAAAAATCGGGGTGCGTGCCCGCCACCCGCTTGTGAAATATTTTTTTTTATTTTTGAAATACATTTTTTAAAAAATTATTTACAAGACTGCGCAGGGCCCCCAAGGCAGGCTGGGCCCCGGTAATCTGTACCTGCCCCACCCCACTCTTTGCGCTCCTGCCTACACACCCACAAACTGAAGCAACGAAGGAGGGAACACATGGGCACTCTTCCTCATAGTGAACATATGATACATCATTAGCAGGATGGATTGGAGAATAGAGCCTCATTTGTGCACATATCTGCACCTCTGAATACCAGTGAGTGCACAAACTTTGCCTTAGCAGCCCGTGGAACTCCCAAGTCCCAGCATTTCCTACTAGTCAGCGACGTGGGGATACATGTATCAAAGCTTCTAAAAAGGAAAAGTGAAAGTGTTGCCCATAACAGCCAATCATATTCCACCTATCATTTTCTGGAATGTAATAAACGCAGAAATCGGGGCAGTCCATAAATTTGTCCTGCGGGTGGGGCTGTTGGGGGGAGGGAAAGGAGATATGTAAAGGGCAGTGTAGTGATTTACAGTGATAGGCAGCCCTGTGGGGGCGTGACCGCAACCCATTGTGACTAAACCAAGTCCCATTGGAATGTGACTACGGCCCCTTGTCCTGCTACCTGGAACTTGCATGACATAAATGATAATTAGAGTCTGATTGATTGCTTAAGGCAACACCTCCACTTTTTTTTTTTTTTTTAGAAGGTTTGATAATTCTACCCCTTGGAGTGGATAATTCTACACCTCAATAGGTCGTCTCCCCCTGAACACTGCATGCAGTGCCTCGGTTATCATTCAATAGGAAGAATTTTTACTTGACTTGTCAGTCTAGTATTGCTTAGCAATGCGTCCGTCCTGTACATTTTGTTTTACATTTTAATCCTGTTAAATAATCACCGTTGTGTATTCTGCTTTTCTTATGTTTAGTTTGCAGTGAGTCTAAAGTTGCCATGACATCACATTATTGCTCACTGAAGTTTCATTACCTAAAATACATTTATTGTTGCCATAATAGTGCCAAATATAAAATACACATGGCGAACATTTTAAAATCTATCCTATTTTATCCTATCCTGATCGATAGCTGTTATGATTATTTGGATGACTGACAGCTTCAATTTACTTTATTTAAAGGGATATAAAACTAAGTTAGGTTGTAGTATTTTCTCGTGCTTGTCCTTTCTCTTTGGATGACTGTAGTGTGTAGAAAAAGTGTCCTGTCTTGTTTAGAACATTGACCAGTTTCAGTTCTTCTGTTCATTTCAACCTTGCCTGAGGGTCTTCGTATTTATCATAAGGGATGAACAAAAGAATGCATTCTTACATCATGAGACATTCATTTACTCAGCTTGCAGCAAAAAATAAATAAAATGAAATAAAGTGCCCAGGGTAGGGCAAGTGAGAAGATCTGTTTGATGCACATTAATAACCCGCAGTAATCTTTTTAGTATTGACCATTCTTTTTATCTTGCTGATTTTACACAACTTCACGTCGAGCTGTTTGGCGGAGACAGTTTGTCGATATCCGTGCATGTTGCATAGCTTTTGGAAAACGAGTCTGTATGAAAAGCATGTAGTGTTTGCCTTGTTCTTACATCAGAAGAATTTTTTCTTTTGTCCATTTTATGCTTGTTATCAAAGGCTTAAAATGAAAGCTTTGTTTCTCCAATAATGGTTCAGTGTAGGCTTACATTGTTGATCCCCTCAGTAGATGCAATGTAATCCGCTTTGGTAATGCGAATTTTTAAACAATCATCAACCTTTGCCATTAACCCATCTGTACTAATGGCAAAAACCAAAGGACGTACAAAAGCAATTGGTGTCCCAAGAATGCGGTTTGTATTGTTCTGTCCGGTTTGCTGTGATTTGCAGAATATTTTGAAATACAAACAAGTCTAAATGGAGCACAGGTCATTTTAAAAGTGCTCGATGGAATTATTTCTTGAACAAATGACAACATAACCTTCCTGGAGAAAAGCTGCTTATAAGTTTCTCTGCATTCAGGAACTGGGGTGGTTTGGTCTAAGCAGTTAGCGTAAAGCTTCTATGTGTAGCATTAATACACAAGCATCAAAGATAACTAGCAGAGGATTATTAGGCTCACAACCTCTGCTAATGGGACTGACAGAGTCCCACTATGGGACTCTGCCAGTCCCATAGTGGGCTACCTTGGTCTGGGTCACTGGGCTACCTGCATTTATTCCCTTTAAAATGTTCCTAGTAGTCTGCTTAGCCACGTCTCGTCCCCCGGGATAAAATCTGCCAGCCCTCCCCTGCCAGTGCCGAGATATAATGTGCACACAAAACAGGCATAACTCCCATGCAATGCGTCCAACGCACCAACCTACTCCTCAATGCTGCGGTAACACTTAGACTGTGCTGCAACAAACTTAAATGTTGGGTGGGGGGTATGTCATTACCCACAAGAAGTCTAAACACATTGGGCCTGATTCATTAAGGATCTTAAATTAAGTCTCCTTGACAAAACCATGTTGCAATGCAAGGGGTGAAAACTAGTTTTCTGTTTTGCACATAAGTTGCATTGCATTGTAACATGGTTTTGTCCAGGAGACTTGAATATGATACTTCTTAATTTAAGATCCTTAATGAATCGGGCCTGTAGAATCTATTTTACACGTATGAAGTAACATTGACCCCATTGCATGGATATCTTGGCCCAGCCATTTCCTTCCATTGCTGGATAGACGGACACGCCTGCAAAGCTAAAATTGTGTGGGTCTGCATTTTAAGACCAGTGAGGTCCCAAAAATAGGAGGTGATGCGTCACCCTTTTGTTTTAACTTGTAGGTTTGTTTTGTTTTTTAATCAGAAAGACAAAATGTTAAACTTCTTGTCTAAGACCCTTTCCTGTGGCAGTGAAGGGCTAATGTTTGACTACTGTACAGTCCTGCAGAGCTTCCATACACAACAGTGACACTTGGTAGCCAGCATGTATTTATTGAATGTACTGGCCAGCTCTCCGCAGGGTACCTTGTTGTGTAAACAATAGCACTCAGCTGGAGGGACAGAGCAATTACCTTGTTAAAAGAACACAAAAGAGAGAAAAATAAACGTTTTCTTGTTGTTTTATTTTACATGTGAGCCTAAACTTAATATTGATACGTGAAGTGATTCCTTATACATTGCCTGTTGGTAAGACCCATGTGAAGCCTGGCCGGCTGCTTGTCAAGAGGCTTTAGATCATGGTTGTCCAACCCGCGGGCCGCATGCGGCCCAGCATGCCTGTAAATGTGGGCCAGCAGGAGTTTTGGTTGTGGCAAGGGGGCAGCGCTGCAAAAAAAAATCCTGCCAAAAAAAAAAAGAAAATACTTACCTTGCGGTCACGTCAGCTGGCGCTCCGGCTCCCTCCCTGGTCTCCTCCTCCGTGTGGCACTCGCGGTGAATGTCGTGGGTGACGTCATCACACCCGACATCCATTGCGTAGCGCAGCGCAGAGGAGTCACCCGCGCGAACTATCAGCAGCAGTGAAAGATTATCCAGTATCTTATTGTTGTTACTCTGAATTTGGACTTTCTGCACCATGCAATAATGAACTAGCTGTGTTCTCTGTATGTATCTAATATAAGTATTAAGAGATAATTGTATGTTTAATATTTTAAACCATTTTAAATGTGCAGTGCTGAGTAGGGTGAAAATATCACCCACTGTTACCCTCATCGGAGGCTGCTCCATGAGCCATTTTTCCCGCCACCCTATCTTTAAATCTCTGTAGATTTCTATTAGTCCTCCTGATGCTACCTATATCGTTGACCATTTCAAACTGGTCAATAAAAAAAATGATTCATGGGTGCAGAAAGAGAGGAAAAAAAAGTTTTTGGCATTTAATTCCCCGAACCCCACTAAGGGGCAGATGCAGGTAAGTTAAATTGTAGCTGGTAATGGGACTACTACTTTAATCATGATTCTGCAACAGGTTTCCTAACTCTTACTAACTTCATTTCCAAGTAAGTTTAATATGTTAACTATGTTTTCTATGGTTTTTTCGATGATCAGCTATCGTTAGTGTTAGTGTATTTTATGTGCGGCCCAAACCAACTCGTCTTCCAATGTGGCCCAGGGAAGCTAAAAGGTTGGACACCCCTGCTTTAGATGATGTAGGTTGTAGTACAGTAATGCCAGTGTCAGACACATTATCCTTAAGTCTGAAGAATGTGTTTCCTATTTGTTAATACATTCCAGCCTGGGCTTTTCTTTTGGCTTGTTCGTTGGTGTCGGTGTTAAAGAAGCCGGCGGCAGGAGTTTTACTTGCTTGGGAAATAGCTGAAAGCCTTTTAAAAGCTCTGCTAATTATGTTTTTTTTTTATTACCAAGGCAGAATTTTAAATGAACATTTCTTTTCACTTGTTAAATTTCACTTTTTTTGAAACAACAAAGTGTACCATGTGCGCTCCAACTTACGCATCCCGTACTTTATATAGGTCTGTTTCATGTGACCTGGATATGTGCCTGTTAGCTTTTCTTTTGTTTTTGTTCATTGATTTGTCTATTTTGTACCATGTGTTTTTGTGTGTTCCAATAGATTGTAAGCTTGCGAGCAGGACCTTCTCACCTCTTTGTCTGTTTTACCCAGTTTGTTTATTAGTTTACTATGTTTGTCCCCAATTGTAAAGCACTACGAAATATGTTGGCGCTATATAAATCAATGATGATGATGATGTGTTCCCCACTATGTAACCTACCTTCCCTTTGTCCTCTTGTCGCCTCCCCCCTTATTTGTTTTTTGCTTTTGGCTCCCCCATATTTGAGAAATCTTAATAAAAACTATTGTGAAAAAGTATCAATACTAGGTCAGCTTGGATGATTGCTATGATTTGTGCCAAGATGGGTTTGTATTGTCTAGATTTTGTTTAGCAGGGGGATTGACCCCACCTGGAGTAACAGTACCACATATAATTTGATTGGTGCCAGCGACTTGTATGCTTTTTCATTAGCCCTTAGTTGCATACCTGTGTGGAATTTATTTATTATTGTTTATTTGTAGAGCTCCAACATATTGTGCTACCCATTAAATATTAAATGATTGACGTTGTTCAATTGGAGCATACAGTCTAAATTCTCTACAAAAACGTAATCAATACAGGTATATAACTAGGCTGGATATTGGCTTGATTGACATGCTCTTTCACCAGATGACAATATTTCACACATTGCAACCTTCCAGTTCATGTATGGCATCTATATTATATTTATGTGTGCGTTATTTTTTTATTTAGTTCAATTACTAAAACTGCAGATAAAACATGCATTTTTCATACTATCTTGGTGCATTAATACACACTAGATTTCAAAGGTGTGATCATATCGATGTTGTGACATTGAGCTTTAGTGCGATACCATTGGGCAATTGCAGATACGGTCAGAGCCAAGTTTATGGTTTTATAGCTGAAACTCTGCATGTTGCTGTACGTGAACATCCAGCAGCAGCGCACATCAGTGTGTTATATTGTATATAACTTGCCATTTACATTGAGGGGTCCAGCTGGTCATACTGGTGAAATCAGCTGTGAATTCTCCGTCCTTTGCTGCCCATTGCCGGTCTTCTACTTTTTGTTTGCTTGTCATTCTAATAGGATTAGATTTCTGCTGGGTTCAGCATATTCGTGTAGAATTGAACATACATTCTTATAAAACTGTAGTATTCACTGTCTATGTGCTCAGACACTACCAATGTTATTGAACAACAAAGGGGATTACTTACAGGTGAATGCTTTTTTTTTACTTCCGTTGCTTGATGCAGAAATGAAGACACGCTGAGACTATACCCAGATTATAATCAGAATACACATGGCATATCTCAGAAGGAATTCAGCGGTGGTACATAATAATATTACACCTGCTTCACCTATATTTATGGAGGGTAGCTTTTAAACCTTGGGGTTCATTCATATATTTGTGGGGGGATTTGTGTTTTGGGTATATGTCAACTACTTGAAAACATTAAACACATTCACACCCGTGGTGCCATTCGGGAATTGTTACATTTTGTCCCCACGACAAAATGACGCAAACAGCGGTGGTAGTTCTCAGGATTCCCTGGAATTGCAGCATTTTGGCTATAATTCTGTCCACTTCACTAGGAGGTGGGCAGACATGGGAGGATGCTCTACTCTCCCGGGAGTTCGGGAGACCTACCTGGAATTCGGGAGTCTCCCGGACATTCTGAGAGAGTTGGCAAATATGCTTTCCAGCCTTTGTGGGGCTACTGAGGATTTTCTGTTAAGTCAATAAATTGTCCTGATGACCACCGTTTTTGCCCTTCCATAAATAGACACATTAAACATAAAGCGCCCTTACTTTCTGGTTGCAAACTGCGCCATCCGCTTCTTGGAATGTCAGATGTGAGCGTTGCACTTACTGACATACCTAGGGCACAGCTAACTTGGTGAAGATAGCGCAGCCAATCAGTTTGGAAAATCCTTTGGTCCTTGTGGATCTGTTTAGTCTGGCAAATTATACAGTGGAGATTCACAAATCTCTAGTGCTGTTCAATATGCGTAATCTCTTATTTACTCAGACTAAACTCACCTCATTGCACTTGTTAAATGCATCTTTCAGGGTTTGTGATAATGACATAAACAGTCTTTACTGTATCTCGAAATAGAAAACTATATAGTTATTTATTCATTATCAGAAATTAGAGTTACTTTGTAGAATAAGGCTGAATATTGAAATGTAAATTTACCATATCCTATAGGATAGCAGAATGACTTTCTCTATAGTGTGGTTTGATACACTAGCCGCTCACTTGTACTTGTGTATTTTACAGTGTATTCAGCAGTAATTCATCGTTACCCCTGTGGAAATCCACTGTTGGTTTTGTAACTGTGTATGACTATTGTCAGATGATACATGTAACTGTGTATGACTATTGTCAGATGATACATGTAACTGTGTATGACTATTGTCAGATGATACATGTAACTGTAGTTTGTGGCTTTTCACACTCTGCTGAAGACGTCCGTAAAGCAGAACAGATATTTGCTATATGACTAATGACATTTTTCAGCAGCGCACTGCTATTTGTGTGCATTAGCGGTGATACAGATCACTGTTACACTGCACAAAGCTGTGCGTGAATGGACTATTTTAGCTATGATAATCTAATAAGGAACAAAATATCGTCCCACAAAAACTGCAAGCCTGTGAGCCCTCTAACGAAAATTTTGAGGTCTTGGGAATTATTAATTTGTTGATAATTGGGCTAAATGTCCTTCAGAATAATGTAAGCATGGATTGTTCCCATTGTGTAGCTGAATGTAACATTGCTGTATATCGTGTATGTACAGTCCTAGAACACTGAATAAATGCTGACTGTAAAATGACCTTTATTATACTGAAAGAACTGGAGAAAATACAACTTAGTAACTTGCTATTTAACTGAAATAGCAGTCAGCAAGGAGGTGGATCCATGACAAGTCACTGAATAAAGTTATATTTTCATCAAATTCAAACTTTCACACTTAATAATATGTGTAGCAAAAAATGTTTTTTTATTCTTATTGCAGTAGTGTGTTACCCAGAAAAATCTATGTGATGTTAAATACTTTCGTGTCAAAAAAGACAAAAGTATTATAGGAGTGATAACTTTATTGGCTAACCCCAAAAAAATATTACATTTGCTGGCTTTCAGAGCTCAGAGGCCCCTTCATCAGGCGGGTTTACCAGTGAATGACTGAGAAAAAGTCACAACATTTAAGAGTGTTGCATATACTTGCCAACTTGCTAAAGTTGGCTTCCGGGAGCGGTGGGCATGATGGGGACGGGGCTCCAAAATTTGCGTCATTTTTGGCCCCGCCCCCATGACTTAATGATGCAAACGTGTCATTTGACAACGGGGGGCAGGCCAAACGCCGCGATTCACTGGGAATCACAGCATTTTGGACCTAATTCTGCCTACTTCACTAGGAAGTGGGCAGAATTCTGCCAGATGCAGGAGTCCGTGACACTCTCGCAAAATGCGGGAGTCTCCCGGACATTCCAGGAGAGTTAGCAAGTATGGTGTTGCATCAAGACATTTGTACAAGTGGGGGGGTGGGGGGGATACATCATCAAGATAATCTAAAGTAATAGAAAGGAGGTTTTCGTTATAGATGGAAGTTGTGAACTTGCCTGATGAAGGGGCTCTGTGCTCTGAAAGCTAGCAAATATAATATTTTTTTTTTGGTTAGCCAAAAAAGGTATCACTCTAATACTTTTGTCTTTTTTGACACGCTTTGCTTTGTATAGGAAGGTTCTCTGAGCCTTTTTATATAGGACCGGAAAGTATGACGCTTTTATAAGGAGATTATTATTTATTTTCTAGTGTAAATGATTTTTTTTATCCCCTTGTTAAATTAGTTGTCCTCGTATCATTTTTTTTTAATGTACTACTCTATCAAGTGAGAAATGCTTCTCATTAAAATTACAGTAGGAGACTGATCTCAGCTTGCTCTGAGCTGTTGCAAAACCCTTTTGCAGAGTTGAAATGGATGTGTGGCCCTCCTCACAGCAAGGAACACCCCTAAAACTAAGCTCTCTTTACGTCTCTCTAATATTCTCACCAGTGGTGGAAGTTGAAATTTAGAAGTGGTGGTGTGGAAAATGGGAATGGAATGTGATAGTGTTACAATGAACGCAGTAGGACAGGGTTTCCCAAACCCAGTCCTCAGGGCTCCCTAACAGTGCAGGTTTTCCATATCTCCTTACTGGAGCACAGGTGTATTCATTACTGACTGACACATTGTAACAGATCCACAGGTGGTCCTAATTATGTCACATGTGATCTGGAAAACCTGCACTGTTGGGGAACCCTGAGGACTGGGTTTGGAAAACCCTGCAGTAGGAGAAGTGGTTGTATCTAGAATAGAATGGGAATGTGATAGTGTTACAATGAAGGCAGTAGGAGAAGTGACAGTATGACATACCACCGTATACACCCCCACTTCTACCACTGTATATACTGTATATATAATGTAAGTGACTGGAATGTGATAGTGTTACAATGAAGGCAGTAGGAGAAGTGAAGGTATGACATACCACCGTATACACCCCACTTCTACCACTGTATATACTGTATATATAATGTAAGTGACTGGGATGTGATAGTGTTACAATGAAGGCAGTAGGAGAAGTGATGGTATGACAAACCACCGTATACACCCCACTTCTACCACTGTATATACTGTATATATAATGTAAGTGACTGGAATGTGATAGTGTTACAATGAAGGTAGTAGTAGAAGTGACGGTATGACATACCACCGTATACACCCCACTTCTACCACTGTATATACTGTATATATAATGTAAGTGACTGGAATGTGATAGTGTTACAATGAAGGCAGTAGGAGAAGTGAAGGTATGACATACCACCGTATACACCCCACTTCTACCACTGTATATACTGTATATATAATGTAAGTGACTGGGATGTGATAGTGTTACAATGAAGGCAGTAGGAGAAGTGATGGTATGACAAACCACCGTATACACCCCACTTCTACCACTGTATATACTGTATATATAATGTAAGTGACTGGAATGTGATAGTGTTACAATGAAGGCAGTAGGAGAAGTGACGGTATGACATACCACCGTATACACCCCACTTCTACCACTGTATATACTGTATATATAATGTAAGTGACTGGAATGTGATAGTGTTACAATGAAGGCAGTAGGAGAAGTGACGGTATGACATACCACCGTATACACCCCCACTTCTACCACTGTATATACTGTATATATAATGTAAGTGACTGGAATGTGATAGTGTTACAATGAAGGCAGTAGGAGAAGTGGTGGTATGACATACCACCGTATACACCCCACTTCTACCACTGTATATACTGTATATATAATGTAAGTGACTGGAATGTGATAGTGTTACAATGAAGGCAGTAGGAGAAGTGACGGTACGACATACCACCGTATACACCCCCACTTCTACCACTGTATATACTGTATATATAATGTAAGTGAATGGAATGTGATAGTGTTACAATGAAGGCAGTAGGAGAAGTCATGGTATGACATACAACTGTATACACCCCACTTCCACCACTGATCCTCAGAAAAAAAATCTTTTTTCCCTGCTCCGCAAAACTAGTCACACCAGGCAGTCTAATCTGCATATAGAAAGGAGCGCCATCCCTTCACCCAACTCCTATCGCCTGGTGCAAACTTCTGCTCCTCAACAACTATCTTGCTCTGCGTTTGCATAGGCACGGGACTACCAAAGGGGATTATGTGCTGCACCGCAGTTATTTTCTCTGGTACATGTGTGAAATTGTCTGCATTGTTGGTCAGTATTCTTAACTGTGTTTAGTCTTAATTTTTGATTCTTTGTTTTTTTGCAGTAGCTAACCCTAAAAAAAAGTTTTTCATATTTTTATGATTATTAACTTGTTACTTGATATTATTCTGAATAACGAGTTCAAGGGAATTTTACAGATGCTTCCGTGTTAGGATGTAAATAATGGTAGTAGACCAAAACCAGTTCAAACCTATTCCCTTTCCATAACCTTCAAGGGAAATCTGATTTATTATCTAAGTAATACCCCTTTTTGGGTGAATATTTATTGTTTACTAAGTTTCAAGAAAGGCTATGGGCAGTCTTTTATTATTACTTATCATTACTATTATTTGCACAAGACAAATGTGACATCATTTTGCAGTGGAAAGCAGTAAATGTTTCATTACAAAATATTCAATGGGTGACACATGAGAGTGCAAACATGAATTTGGCATATGGCTGCGGTATCATAAATCTTTTCCATACTTTATAGTAGATTACAGGAAGCCAGGTGACTCAGTCTGTGATGATCCACAAAGTGATTCTTTCGGGTGGAGATCAAACCCTGGCTGGAATGCAGTATCCCACTGACTACACTTGGAAGTGCCCCGAAATCAATTTACAGGTTAAACACCACATTTTCCTAACGAGTGTACATAACCTTCAAGCAAGACGGCATGCTCTTTTTTTCTACAGAAAACCAGACAGGATAGGCCATGTTGAATGTGTGTAGTCAGATAAAATTGACCAGTGAACATCTTTTTGTAATGTACTGTAACTCTATCTGCTTTCAGAGCAAATCCTGACATGCACAGCACAAGTGAGACTGGTAATTTACCTATGATGGGACATGTCCTAAGAATGTTTTATCAGCAGGAACGTTTCCATCCTCGCTATCAACTATATCTTTATATAATTTTATTTTTTGCTTTACACCACAACATTGCTGCAGATATTACTAGGCATCAAAGGACAATTGTCTTTAGTCACTTTCTGTGCATTAAAGGGGTTTTTCGCCTACCTATGTATATTATTAAATCCCCTGCCCCCTGCACTAGGATATCTGTCAGAGTAGCTCCAATGTGACACCCTCTATTTATTAATTCTGTTGTATCTTAATGTTTAAAGCTACCAGGACCTGCGCTGAACAGCCTCCATAATCATTTGAGTGCCAGAGTAGGGCGGTATACGATGGAGGGCTGAAAATGACAGCTGACTCTGATTGGAAGAGAACCATGACCAATCAGAAGCTGAGAATCCTTCCTAGCCCTGTGTAGGATCCTATGATGCTCATAGATGTAAGGACACTGGACAGCAGATACCCAGAGCAACTGGAAGTTTTGGAAACCTACTGTATTTGCATGTAATTGTAGATGGTTATGTATCAAAAGTGAAAGCTAAAACAATGAAAAGTAGCTGTAGTTGGTGCTACGTGAACGGGGGGCATATATAACCCCACTGGCCTTTACCAAGGAAAGCTTAACTACTTTACCCAGTTGCCTTTATCTGTTTGATATATCTGCTACAGTGTGTTAAAGCATTGATATAGATATTATGCAAGCCAGATCTTTTTGTGGCACCTAAAAAAATAAAAGCAGTGATTTAATGGACCCTATGAAAGTAACAATCAGTCTTGTATAAGGTAGTAACATTTTTGAGTTGTGTGAGCAGTAAGCGAAGTTACAGCTCTGTTTTAGTGCATCTTTTACGTAATGCTTGAACATCTGGAACCCATAACAAATAGTACAAGGTAAAGCTTGGAGGTGAGAAAAAGAAAATGCAGACCGGATGGCCTCAGACACATGTGCGACAGATAAATCTCAGCAGAGATGTAAATTAGTGAGCAGTGCAAACAGTAGCTAGCACATCTGACTTAACCATTAATGCATTTTAAAGGGACTTAGGCTCAATTGCTTCCCAGGGAGTCGTGGTACAAGGATTAATGGGACTTTATACAGAAGAGGGATTTCGGCAAGTGAGAGGAGTAAGAGGTCGCAGTTCCTTCCTATGCAGTTGAATTTTGCAGCTAAATGAAAAATGTACAATTTGATGTGCTGCTAAATGCAGACAAATGGATAATGCTGTAAACACAAATGTTCCAGATGTAACGTTCCATTTTTAATTGGAAACCTTATAGTAAGCTATAATAACAGGCCAATCACAATGTTGATGTAATCTGTTTTATTGAAATTTTAAGTGTTACAGGACTTTACCTAGTTTCTATGATGGAGCTGATTTGCAAACCTCACCACTTAGTATAGTTTCATTGCTTCCCTTCCCTTCCCCATAAACCCTCTCATACTTTTTTTGACAGTCTTGTTGAAAATGCTGGTCATTTTACCATACAGTATTTATTGGGAGACCTAGGGGTAATATATATGTGACATCTTACAATGTAGGGTCTGACGTCACTGGGTGTGACCTAGGGGTAATGTATATACCTGACACCTTACAGTGTAGGGGATCTGACGTCACTGGGTGTGACCTAGGGGTAATATATATATACGTGACACCTTACAGTGTAGGGTCTGGCGTCACTGGTGTGACCTAGGGGTAATGTTTATACGTGACATCTTACAGTGTAGGGTCTGGCGTCACTGGGTGTGACCTAGGGGTAATGTATACACGTGGCATCTTACAGTATAGGGTCTGACGTCACTGGGTGTATCCTAGGGGTAATGTATATGCGTGACATCTTACAGTGTAGGGTCTGGCGTCACTGGGTGTGACCTAGGGGTAATGTATATACGTGGCATCTTACAGTGTAGGGTCTGACGGCACTGGTTCTAGTAAGGACCAAAATATAATCGCAGTCAAGGTAGTAGAATCAACTCCTTGAAATACTTGCTTATATTCTGCATGGATCTATATCATATACAATATATTTTTTACTTGGCACAATAAGGTAAAACATTGACAGTATTTAAAGTAGTACTAATCCTGTTTTTTTTAAATTACTTTTCTATTTGTATTTCTTTTATAAAGGTGTTATAAACTCTGCAATACCTACCAAGGATTTGTTTTTGTGTATATCCTATAATCTCCTGATATCATCACGAAATCTTAATATGACAATATTATAAATTTCTGGTAAATCTTGACCACCCATCAACCCCCCCCCCCCCCCCCCCCACCCCCCACCCCCCACCACCTACTTTCTCAACCAAAATACGAAGAGGAGATAATGTTTAGAATAATAAATATCCTCGGGACCAGTTCAAATTATGTTCATGTGCCTTTTCCACATTAGGCCGTATTTACCTAAAGAAGTCTTGATTGGTTTGGTAGCTAATTTTGGTTATGGTGATATATAATGCTGCCTCTTTATGAAATGCAGACTTTGGATGCAGTGACTTTGACCTAAGTGAAGGTCACACATGATCTGACCTATGATTCCTTTCATATATGTCATATGTCACCTCCCAGTTTTACATTTTTCTTAATATTTTATTATGCCCGTTTGTTTTTGACAAGTGTAGGTAAAAATGACCCATCATTTATCTTTATTTAGTGTAATCCATTAGATCATTATTAAATATTTTTTGTATTTATTCCCTCCTGGTTACTTTTTTAGTATTTTGCACTCCGAACAGGAGGACTGTTTCTGTTGGTCTTTTTTTCTCCTGTCCTGATGTGAGATAACGACTTGTGTGTCCTGGGATGCATGGGACTCGTGTTTATCAAATATGATCAAAAGATAACCACAGATGATCACTATTGGTGTGTCTATGTGGACATCTTACGACCACATTGACAGATCACCATGATGCCAGAAAAGATCTGGCTACTCAAGTCAGATTGCCGAACAGCTGGCTCTTGTCCATATCGGCCACTTATGTATGTGGCCAAATATGACTTTGATCCTGTTGCTCAGACTGAAAGTGGCCAGCATAATTTGGCATCTGATATTGATGAAGCAAGTGCTTGATTCCTGTACCGCTCTATCACCATAGGGTCTGAGGAATACAGTCATTTAATTAAATATTCCATGTCAAAGTATATATGTACTTTAAAGAAATCTTTTGTAGTGACATCCTTGGGGGGGATGTTGGAGAACCAGACAGAGTGGAGAGGGAAGTTCCACTTTCGTATGAAGTTCCCTGATTAGCTGAGTGATGCATCATACAGGCCCTTTCTCTCAGTGTCAATATTTAAAACATAGCTGATTGGATCTAATCCAGTTGTGCTGCGGTCTGCCATAAGTAATTTGTGTACTGGAGGTTTTCCCTACAGATTGATGTATAACACAGAACAAGACTGACACTGAAGGTTTGTGTACCCAGTGCTAATCTGTTTCAGCTTCATGAAAAGAACTATACTAAAAATTTCTCTGGAATCTGGACAATTGGGCTGTAGTCTGAATTGTCTCATGCACCTCGAGGCTGTGGATGAGACTCTGACAGCCGCTCTATAAGTTCAAATTGACTCTCTGTTACAATACTTTGTAAATTCAATTTAAGTTGCTAGCTAGTTTTGTTTCTGCAAAGATCTGCAGACATTTAAGCAATAATGTGTATAAAAGGGATTAACTTTCCTCCGTCATCCAGCATAACTGGAGATGTAGGGTAATTCTGTGCTACTGTTTATCAACTTAAACTGTTTATTTTAGTTGTTACCTTTCTCTTAGTCTAATTATTACTTCCTAACAACAATTCATTTCTTTAAATGTAATCCTCTTTGGACCCCATCATTTAAATGTAGGCATTGTCCTTAGATATTTCAGTGACATGTTTGCCTAAAGCATTTGTGGATCTGTAAACACATTTTGTAAATTGTTTAGAAAGTAGCAGAGCACAGAAATTCTTTTGTATTCACAGCTGCAGTTATGTAATTCTAATAATAAGGGGTTTGCTTACATAATTGCCCTTAATAGCTATTATTTACTAAGAATGATGGTGTTTGATTTAATAAAAACTTCACTTCAATAGAATATTTACAACAGTTACAATTTTTTTTTTTTATTTGTAATAAACACTAAATGTTATCCATATAGGATATTTTGTCGTTTTTGGAATTGAGAGGAATTTGTGCAGCAGGAAATCTACTAAAATGTGCAGACTACATGTTTATTACATGTTGTTGTGGGTTTTTTTTTTTGTTTTTTTTTAAATGTACAAATGTTAAACGTCAAACGTAAGCTGAAATGAAATTAGAACAGACTGTTGCTTTCAGAGTAATAAAACAAGATATCAAACACAATATATGTATTACCACAAACAGACCCAAATAGCAGAAGGTAAATTGCTAACACCTGTGGAAGTGAATGTTGAAAGGAAAGTGGACGGGAGCTGTGCAGGTGTTAATGTGAAGGGTGACTGCCTATCAAGATAAATGTAGTGCAAAATGCCACTGAAATTGCCAAACATTCAGACATGTCAGTTCCAGTATCTGTTAAATTATGACTTGAACAACTTTTCCTTTTTTTTTTGCCTTCTTGTCACCTTCTACTATGGCCCTCCGAAAGAAATGTTGCTTCTAGCTATATGTAGTCGCTGGTCTTTTTTCTGATATCTGTAATGTTGGCAGTTGCTTGATTCCAGCAAGCCTAGTTTTGGGTATGTTACAATCCATTCTGCAAAATCTGAACTGGTGTTTTTTGTGCTTTGGTCATTTAAATGTATTGTTAAGAGAGGTGTCAATGTCGACCTTTCCATGTGACCCATTCCAATTGGTGCAAAATGCTCTGCTCCCCAATTTTTTACTTTTGCATGTGATGCATTAATTAATTAACTAACGAGAGTGGTGTTTGTAAACATTAGTTAAGTCAGTCCAGATATCAGCAATGGGAAAATTAATGGAAATTTCAGGTGGAAGAGGGCAAGCTGGAGGCGGTCTGTCAGTGGCGGGGTATAATTTGCTTTACAGCGTTTGGGTAACACAGTCACACCGTAAACTGTCAGAGTATTGATCCTGCATGCTCTTGGCACACAGCTTGTGGGTGAAAACAACATGGTAGGGGAAAGCTATAGAAGCATCCACAATTGATTTGGTATTTTTTGGGCAGCATGGTGGCTAAGTGGTTAGCACTGGGGACATGAGTTCAATTCCCCACCATGGCCTTATCTGTGTGGAGTTTGTATGTTCTCCCCGTGTTTGCGTGGGTTTCCTCCGGGTGCTCCAGTTTCCTCCTACACGCCAAAAACATACTGGTAGGTTATTTGACTGCTTTCAAATTGACCCTAGTGTCTCTGTGTGTGTGTGTGTGTTTGTTAGGAAATTTAGACTGTAAGCTCCAATGGGGCAGGGAATGATGTGAATGAGTTCTCTGTACAGAGCTGCGCAATTAGTGGCGCTATATAAATAAATGGTGATGATGATTATAAGAAAGAAGAATCCATCTATATATCTAATCATTAATTTATATTCTATTTTTATAGAGCTGTTTCTCCTCTACCAATGGTGTTAATGATGTTATAAAGAAACACTTACAGTTATGAAAATTAGTAGAAGAGGAAAAATCTGTCTGGTTGCTAGGGGTTACGTAATTTCTTTAGTGTAGTTTATGAAATCAAATCAAACGTCTGATTGTAAATAAGAGCACATGATTGGTTGCTATGGCTAACATTGCCTAACCTTTTTTCTTATGCACTACTATTGTATGTTTTTAACCCAGGGTTCCCGTAATCGTTTTGAGACGATGAAGACATCTTGTGTAAAGTTACTTTTTTTTTTTTTTGATATTTAAAATGTCTCACACATGTACACACATGCATGTAACTCTGGATCAGTGTATTTTCTGTATTAAACCTCTTCATTGCAAAGGGCGAATGTGCGCTCTGCAGGTATACTCCACGACTGCGTAATATTTGTCCTCAGCAGTGCACAGGGTTCCGGGGAGTAAGGGGAATAAGAAAATACTTGTTGATCATAAAGCATTGGATTGGTGAGTATCTCCTTCCTTGCTGTCAGGTGACATCATGCACTGAGACCTCAGACACCCAGCACGCCTCAACATTAAATAGCCTTTCTCTCTCTCATCCTGATCCTTTAATATATATATATATATATATATATATATATATATATATATATATATATATATATATATATATATATATAAAAAAAATATGAAGTCCAGGGATTGTGGGAGGCTCATCATGGCTAGTATTGGCATTTGGATAACCTTGTTTTAAGAAGGGAAGTTAACCAGTGGTGATCCTTCATGGGTAATGTCTGGTGATCACAAGACAATATACACTACACTATAGCATATAAAAAAAAGTCCGGCTAAATGAAAATTTTAAATACAAATAAAAAGACTAAACGGGCCAAACCATTTTTTGAGACCTATTCAGAATTGTAAATATTAATCAGAAAGGTTTAGTAATCCTTGTGCTATAAACATTTTTCAAACTTGTATTTGGTAGATGTATGACATGTATGGTGTTTTCGCTATTTCTGCCACCATCTGGGAACAGAAAAATAACTAACATTAATGTCTGAAAGGTGTCCAGCCTGAAAAGTGAAGAAACTAATAATACTATGCAATTCTATCATGATATAATTTGGTCTTATTTTTCCACTTCCTCCAATAAGAGAGATTGCTGCATATAGTATTATTAATGTTCCTCTGCAATACCTAATAGCAACAGCTGGCTGAGAACACACGCTGAAATATCCACATGCATGAAATGGCACAGATTTTGTTTTTGTCAGACTGAATTAATTTTCCCACACTGTTATCCTTAAAACAAGTGCTAATAGTAGAATTAGTCGATCCAGATTGATCTTTTCGAGTCAACTGTTAAGAAAACCTAAATATTTTCCATGTAATTGACAGTCATTAAGCAGAATGGCTTTTCTATCCTTCCTTTTTCCAAAACTTCAGGGACCCTGGGACTTGAGCAGCAGGTGTTAACTTTATACGTTTCCTCATGACATCACTGCCCATGTGAATACTGTAGTTTGTGTGTGTGCATTTTTCCACAGTCCCCACTGAGCATTCTAAAATGTTACTGATTCTCCAGAATGTTCCAACACTACACATTTTAACATAACCAATCCATTACAAATCACTTTTGAAGAAAACAAACGCTGAGCGAGAAGAGGATTCTATAATGGGATAGAAAAAATCTGTCTTTTCTACATTGCTGGTGAAAGCCGATTTACTTCCTGAGGTGGCGTAAAAAATGAAGGTTGCTTAGTAGATTATTTCCCTGTAGAGCAAGATAACCTTATAACATATCTCCCAACCGTCCCAATTTAGGCGGGACAGTCCCGGTTTGAGGGTTCTGTCTCGCCATACAGATTGGGACAGGCTTGTCCCGATCGAGGGGAGATTTAGAAGGTATTGTCCATTCACTGCAGGTGGTGGTTCTAGGTTGGAGTGAGAAGCGGAAAACATACATCCCTGCATATCAGTGGCATTTGGTAGAAATTGATTATTTTTAGTGCTAGGTCAACCAACTGGAAATTGGTGGTTTGTTTCTGCAGCAAAGCCACCAATCATCTGTTCCGCATGCTTTTGTGTGTAGTGATGTTTAATAGTACCCACTGACCTCAAGGGGTAGTTTTAAACAATTTGCAAAAGTTAGGTTATAAAAAAAAAATTGACCCATTTGTGTTTTCATTGGGTGAGCAAAGACATTGTGCCCTTGCAATCTATTTGTCCGGTCTATCCACCGAAACAATGCCTGTGGCCAGCAAAGATACAACAACTCCAACTATGATATTTTTTGACAACATAATTCCTTGCTTTCTGCCCTGGCCTTAGTGTCTGCTTTGTTTTCTTGCTTGCTGATACTGAACACACATTAGGGGGCTGCTAGTAGTGAACAAGTCGATTTAGCCGATAAGTGATCCTATAGAGGACGGAAATCCCCCATTTATTTGGACCACTTTGCTCTTACAGGTTGCTCGCAGCCTGGTCAATATTGAATGTAAGCATGGGTGAGCTAGGTTGTTGAATGGAGCTGGTTTGACGGCTGCTGCAGCTTATCCATTCTTAATGATGACCTACCATCAGTCATAAGGTCCAGTGCGGGATGATGACTGTCTCCGGGCTGTGCACAAAGAGCGTACGGAGATCAGTTGAAGGGTGTTTGTTAATGGTTTATTATTTGTCCAATCCACATCTCTGTATCCATCATTGCTGACCTCCAGATGGTGATAATTCTTTAAAAGAAAACTGAAGACGTATAATGCTAAGATCTAACTCTTTACATCTTCTCACTCATACGGAAAGTCATCCATTGTGGTTTTGAACCCCATTTGCATTAAACCTATTTTATCAAAGAATTCTGCCCGTTTTAAACTTGACCTAGAGGATTATGTTTTACTTTTACCTCCTTCATTGTGTATATTAAAAATCTGCAGGAGTCTTAAAAAAGAAATTCTACATGTAATTGTATCTCCATCCAGGGAACATGGGTGCAGTATGAGTCATTTAGGAGTTCTTGTTTTAACTACATATATAAAAACAGTCCTATGTTCAAATATAAATATATCGCTGTTAACGTTGGGGGGGGATGAGACCTTCCTCTAGACCATTTTCTATACAACCAATATGAGCAGACCCAGCGAGAGAAATTGGAAACACTGCAGTATAGTCACGGTGCTCATGTGCAAGCATCTGACATTGATAGCGCGTACTAATCTAGTGTGACGTTCATATCCCTTCATTCCTGCTCTTATCTGATTGCAGCGGTTAGATCAGCCTGGATTATGATCCGTAATAAATGTAGACACCATCAAACTATTAGTTTTTATAAACAAGTCCAAATGAAGCATATCCATTTCAGTGAGTGAACGGAAATCTACTTTAGAAGTTAATTGAAACCAATGTGTATAGATTATTGGAGGCGTTCTCATTCAAGAAAAGTAAATATTCACTTTAGATTTGAATATTTCTTTTTTTAATGGTATTTTCTTTAGTTTTTTGAAAATTGAAAAAATATGATGTTAAAATAAGTCCTTCTTGGGCAGTGGTCTATAAAAGTGGAATAGACTGAAAGCAGAGTAAAATCAACTTATATAAACTCCACTTTGTGTTAATAGATTAGAAATAAAGCATATTGGGTTTTAAAAGCAAAGACTGAGCAAAGGTACTTCTAGGGAGTACTCTTCATTGATTCCCAATGGGATGTTTAGTAAAACCTTGTGGAAAAATTTCAAACTACCCTTATACCCCCCCCCCACCCCCAACACACACCAAATACCCACCTCCCAGACCCTCACACACTTTTTACTTTTGTGTAAAAAAAAAAAAAAAAAAAAAAAGCCTAAGCTCCTCTAAAATCTGGACGCAGTGATGTTTCATGTAGAATGATGTCCAGACTCCACTACTGTCCATGGGCAAACACAGGATTTTTAGAGGGGAAGATTCCAAGTGTTGGACATGGGAACAAAAAACTTTTGAGAATGACCCATCACACTGCCCATCCCCCCCCCCCTGCTTGAACATGTCTTCCCCTGCAGCACACTGACCCCCCCCTTGCAGTACACTGCCCCCCCCCTCCCCTGCAGCACACTGCCTTCCCCCCACTCACTTCCATACAGAAATCTTTACTTACCTGGAAGTATTCTTCATGCTGCTGCTCCTCTCTGGCGGCCTCCTTACTGACAGTCGGGACTTGATGATGACATCTCTCCCGACAGTCAGTGAGGGTGGGTGGCATAGTGCGTCCCATTGTTAGGGGGGGGGCTTCGATCAATCATCTCACTCCCGCCATGGATCTTAAGCTGTGCGGCAGCCATGGAAGTTAAACTCAGCGGCCGCCGTACAGTATTATAGATGTGCGCGATTTCAGTGGCGCCCCCCCCCCCAGAGCCCAGCGCCCTAGGGAGCTGCCTAAGGTTAGCGCCAGGCCTGCCTACAAGTGCATATTTGGGAACAAGCGATGCCCCAAAAATTCAATATATCTTCATTCTCTGCCGATGGAAACATATTTTCCACCGCAGTTCATTGATTACTTGGAGTAAATATATTCAACCATCGGGGGTGCCACTTTTAGGAACTCACCCGAGTTGATATTGGGGCCCTTTTAAACGTACATAAAAACACATATTTTTTGGCTTTTGTTTTTTATAATCGTCTTTGTAAGCGTATTATTTAGGCACCTGCTGCATCAGATTAAAAAAAAGAGCATATCATCATCCTAGTCAACAACATTTATGTAGTCACAGCAAATTATGTAGCGCTTTACAATTGGAGCAAACACCGTAATAAAACAGTACTGGGTAATACAGACAGAGAGGTAAGAAGGCCCTGCTCGCAAGCTTACAATCTATGGCTTTAAATATTTTCATCAATCCATTCACACACATTTGAAGTTTATTTTTAAAACACAGGTTTAGGCTAAACCTGGATTTTTATATGCACACGTGAATGAGGCCTTAGTATGATACTTAGTGAGAACCCGGGACACCAGGCGGGCAGGTCACTGCCTCCCACAGGGTCATGACACGTCTCTCCTCCTGCTGTGACCATTCTGACAATCTGATTGGCTAAAGATTGTTCTGCAAACTGGAGACATTAAAATTGAATGTAATAAGGTTCTTAGATCTTAGTCAATTCACTTTCAATGTAAAAAAAAACAACCAAAAAAGCTAATTTGATTTCTGCCTATATTTTCTAAATGTTAGAAAAACAAAGTTGGCTTTAATAATTAGTGTAGATAAATATTTGTTCATTCCACTACTTTTATAATTTCCTTCTAGTTTCCAGTATTTTGCTGTATTCTTGGTCACGCTGTCCCTGTGTTTAATGATTTATGAGTACCTGTTACCATGCTCTGGATAGATTTACCCATCCAAGCTGTTTTCATTTCGACCTTGAGTAATGTAGCATTTGGCCTGCCTGTTTTGTGGCGTCTGTCTTCATATTCTGAAATCAAAACCCAGAAATGATCCAGCACCGTGAAAGTGTTTTAGAAAGATCTGTCAACGTGGAACGTCCAGTCATGTTTCTCCGTACAGGAGCAAGAGTTTAAGATTTTTTTGTTTTTTCTGCAAATTCTTGAGGCCTGTCTCTCCAACGGATGAGAGTGCATGAAATTGTCTTTATCTGCTAACATATATTCTTTGTGAGGACAGAATCTTTCAATGTTCTAGTAGATCAACAGTGTGTCTGTGGATTATCTGTGCAGGACATATAGTATATTACACAGTTACATTACAGATCACTTACTCCAGAGACAATGCGATTAGTAAGATCTCATTTAAACAGCGTTTGTTACCTCGGACTAAAGTCAGGTTTTGTAGTCACTTAAAAGATTCTTAAGATTTGGGGATCATTTTTGCTAGTGTGCCTCTCATATGCTGAATACGGGTGTGATATATACTGCTGTTTTCGATGCTTGGATTTAGTAGTAAGTAGAGATACATGGTCCTCACTACAATATTTCACATCACAAATATTGCAACAGGAATAGACAATAATCCACAATTAAGTGTCAACACTTGTAATGTGTAGCTTCTGATTTTCTTCTGAGCATAGAAAAGGTTAAATGGGAATTATGAAGTAATAAAAAAAACTAATAGATTATTTACAGCAAAATAATAATTTTTCTGATCACTATTTAACCTTGAAATAAGAGATACGTCTGATATCAATCAAACTTTGTTTGTTATGTTCTCACTCGGTGATTTGTCAGTTATAGAATTTGACAAAAGCAGCTGCCTTGTCCAATTACAGGTTTGCTGCGTGTGCGGACCTTAGCATTTTATAGTCTTTATTTTATTAGTATTATTAAATACTGACTGATGTGAAACCAATGTTATATTGTGTAAAGATCTGTTCTTACTTTTAAATGTCATGATCGCACTGGTGACATGATGACGATGAACAATAAATGTGTTGGTTTTTCTGTCTAAATAAGAGAATCTGATCTCAGTTTGATACATCGTTGCTTGGTAAATGCATTTTTCTGGTTACAAGCTGTATTTCATGTCAGAGTGGCAGTTCCCAGCTATATGAACCAGTGCTAATGTGCAGGTAAATAAGGTTAATAACCAGTGACTGTTTTCCTCTACAGTGATAGAAGATAAGTTGTTAGTAAATGCAACACGTTTACTTTCGATGTGAGAGATAGTGCAGCCTAAACAACATATTGCTGTAACCATGCTTGAAACATTTCACAATCGATCAATCATCAAAAATGTGTGTTCTTAAAGGTGTTATTTAAACTTGTAGAAGTGGATAATTGTATAGCCTGTATCTGTTTTATGTGTAATCACTGATTGGTGAAATATATACGTCTACGTTGTACAGCTGCAGGTGTTATCGTTGTAGCTATTCTGGTCTGGAACTATACTATAAGCTTCTGTACCCTAGGTAGCTTGTTGAAAATCATAGTGGCTTAGTGGTTAGCACTTCTGCCTCACAGCACTGGGGTCATGAGTTCGATTCCCAACCATGGTCATGTCTGTGTGGAGCTTTTATGTTGTCCCCGTGTTTGCTTTGGTTTCCTCCGGGTGCTCTGGTTTCCTCCCTCAATCCAAAAACATACTAGTAGGTTAATTAGTGCTATAAAACTGACCCTAGTCTGTCTGTGTGTATGTTAGGAAATTTAAGCTCCATTGGGGCAGGGGCTGATGTGACTGAGTTCTCTGTACAGTGCTGCTGAATTAGTGGCCCTATGTAAATTGATGATGAAATTGGTTCAGTATCATCAATGTGTGTTTGGTCATCCTCAGTTAGCCTGTCTCAATTAGGGGACCATCCTGAGAAATCAGGAACCAATCAATACAGATTGGAATGGTTTTGACAGGATAGAAAATCTGGTTGACCTGTTACGTACACTGGCACCCTATGGGCTCCTTCAGTACATAAAATAAGAGCTATCGCCAACAGACAGTGATGTTGTAGAGACACGGCTGTCTTTCATATGGACTGATTCAAAACGTGTCATTTTACCTATGTCCACAGCTTGCATAATGTGTTCAATAACCATTGCTCTCGGCATTGTGTGTACAGCATAGTGTCACCCAGTCTGAGATGATATCAGTCTGTTGAGATTCTACAACTAAAGTACAGGTAGTCAGCAGCCATTAAGCAACTCCATAAGTATATTTAGATGTCTATTACAAGTTGTGTTAGGGCCGCATATTTCTGACTAGTACTGAGGCAGTACTAATACTGACATTGCAAGGGTTAATTAATAAGCTACTTTCTTCACTATAGTTGTAATTATTATATTCCGTGACATTTTGCAATTCTGGAATGTTATAGCTTCGGCTAGAACCAAAGCACTATTGTTTTATTAATTGTTTACTGCATATTTCAAACTATCTGCAATCCAAATTAATTAGCCCAGCTGCCGATCCTCTGCTCTCAGAAAAATGAATTTCAAATAATCTACTGTACAGTTATAACTGAATTTCTTTTGAGTGCTATTTCTTTTCTTCCTTTTCACTATTTATTCGTTCAGGTCTTGTACAAAACCGTGTACGTTGTCCTCACATCTAGCAGAGATTTCACATTATGTCTTTAAAGTCTCCATGCAACGTACTGTACTAATTAATGTATGTACGTAGTGAGGGTTCATATAGCACTGCTTTGTATTGTACTAATGCTTGTGAATGCACCAGGCAATGTGGAAATTGGAGAAAGAAAAGTGAATGCGTACCAGAAAGTGTGTGTGTGTACAGGTCCATTCACTTTTATTCTTTTTTTGACTATCAGCGATGAAGGACATTTACCAGGCTTTAAGAACACATGTTGAAGTCTGACTTTAACAATGCCTTATGATTGTTACATACTTAGGGTGGGTACACACTACAGTGTTTTCGACCAATTATATGGCAAATCAAACAATAAAAGACCATTTGGCCCGATATCGCATTTGTGTGCACGCTACAACGATGAATGATTGTATAGTCCAGGGGTCAGGGAACATTTTTACCTTTTACCCCGAAATATACTTGGATACGCCGATGTTACCCCCTTGATTTGAAAGGAAGGAAATCATATATTATTAATTGTTGGAATTCAAAATGTTATTGAATCTATTCAAAATTTCTTTGAAAGCTTCAACTTCAAAACTTCAGGTTTTGGAGAAATGATGTTGCTTCATTTTTTATATGACAGCATCTATATTGGGGCATTTTGATGTCAGAGCAATTTGGATACAGTCTTCAGCATCCAATCGATTTCTCTGCTTTGTTTTTATGTTCGTTAGAGTGAAAAATCCTTGTTCGCAAATGGTGGGTTGTTGCAAAAGGCAGCAACTTTTTCACTGCCTCCTCATGTGCAATTTTGAATGCCTTTGCAGCTGTTGACATCCAAAAATATGACAGATCTGCTTTGTCTTCAAATGCAATACGTGCTTCATTATTGCATCGAAGCTCAAGAAGTGCCTCTGCCAACCCTTGAGGCTCTTCTGGTACAACAGCAATTTCTCATTTAAAGGGGTCTACAATCCAACTAACAGCATGTGAATCAGCAGCATTAGCCCCAGGAATTTAATTTTTACCCCATTTGGGGTAATTTACCCCTGTTCCTTGACCACTGGTATAGTCTCATTTGATTTTTAAACCAGACTAAAAATCTCATTCAGCAATGGAACGATGCTGTTCTAATCCTGCAGTGTGTATGTACTCATGACCTGCAGTGTCCATAGATCTCTATGGAGTGTGCAGTTTCACAATCTTTTCAGCCGATGGTTATGACAGATGAAGAGCACAGATCTGAAGGTAAATTGTGTAAAACGTGTTTAGTGTGTACACATGCTGATCGGGACTTTTTTTTAAAAATAAAATTTTTATTGCTGGTAAAATAGTTAAGATTATCGCATCTGGATAAACTTTGTATAGTGCGTACCCAAGATTTCTTATAACTGGGAACTGATGTACTATACACACATTTGAAGCTATAGGATGCCTTGTCATAATGGACTAAGTTGTATTTTAGATCTAGACTTTAATAGAAATTTAAAGCTGCACCACTACTATATAAATGTTACTAATTTTCCCCTAACCTTCCTTCGGTTCTTCTCAAAGGCCCGGCTTGTGATTGGTCACTCACACACACACCCCTCTGCCACTATTTACAAGTGGCGAATGGAATTGATTTGCCAGTTCGGTATCCCTAATGCATGCAGCCGTTGTGTCCAGGGGCTCCCACTAGGGGAAGTGGGATAGTGAAGTGTATAGCGTAGGTGGTAGTGCAGCTTTAAAATACGTAATGGATTATGTTTAAAACATTTGCACACTTGCTATTTTACATTCGATTGTCAGTGCATTTGGAATGACGCTTTATTGGATTTCTTTCCCTATTAAATAAGGACCTAAACTAGGCGTGATGATAGATGGAGAAATGCGGCATACTGCATTATAAAAATGGCAGTGCAACACTGGCTCACTGCAATGCAATGGTGTGAGCCCTCAAACTGAAAATGCTAGGTTATAAGTCCAATGTTTTTCCTGTGCTAAGAAATGTATTTAAAGTGCAGCAATACCAGAAAGATGTCAAGTTGCCCGACGTCCGTTTAAAATAAAGTGGTTCATTTGAAAACATCAAGACTGTATTTCAAGTCTTAAGACGGCTGGTGCCACATACAAAAGCTCATTTGTAGAAATAGATAGAAGATAAGATGTTGTCACAATGAATATTTTGTTTCACCAATGCTTTCATCTGAAAGTCTCACAAGGCAATATAAAAATAAGTGTAAGGAAAGTCTTGTCTCAATTTCAAAGTGTCACAATTCTGTTCAGTCAATTTGTAGGTTATATTATATTTTAAATGCGTGTTTGTGCATCCTAAAAATGTAGCATTACAATCGTATGACACACTTTATATGCAGACATTGGGCCTTATGCTGACTTAGGAGCAATGCAAAAAAACGAGGAGTAACTTTATCGTTTATAAAATAAACAAACGATAATAATAATAATAATAATAATAACTTTGCACCTGGGCAAAACCATGTTGTATTTGAGAGGGAGGTAAATTTACAATGGGACAGATTTATAGTTGGGGTAGGACATGTCCTAGATCTACTTTAAATTTCAGTGTAAAAATAAAGCTGTCAAGTATTTGTGTACTACAGGAAAAAGCAGCCAGTATTTTCTTGCACCTCTAGAATTGTAACATGGTTTGTCCAGGAGCAAATTTACTCCTTTGTTTTTGCTTTGCTTCTAACAGATGATCTCATACTTAGTTATTGAATATTTGTTAGAGATGGTGGAGACAGGCACCTCTCTCTATACAGAATGCACCTGTCTCATACTCAGATGGAGGTGAATGCGTAAATTCAAATATGTAGAGCTGGTAGATTCTCAATCCTCATTTAAAAAAACAAACAAATAACTTTGTTTCTAACATAAAGGAGAATTACATTATCATTAAAAGTATAATAATATGTTCACTCTGAAAAGTAGTTGTTGAAATGGGCTTAGAAAAGATAATTAAGTGATGCTCTTTAGTACAGTACTGCTGTGGTCAGTGGTCAAAGATAACGCAGCTTAGGATGTTTACATTTGTTTTAAAGATTTACATCCTTGCTTGTTGTACAACAAATATTTGTGTGATCCTGTGTAAAGCAATGCAATCTTCCTGTATCAATGCATAGCTTCTAGCATTAGCCTAAACCCATGTTGTGTGGAGTTATCTTAATCTCATTGCTCTTAAGAAATCCAGCTCCATCAAACACTTTTCACACACTCTATTGATTCTTCAAGCATGAAATGTTGCATTGACATCAATGGGAAGGAGAAATGAATGGAATGCAAGACATTTTAACAAGTGTTGCAAACAATGCACTGATGAATCTGCTCTGGAGCGGTGCTCCTTTGCCTAATTCATCACATGATACTCTCGGGGGACGGGTTTTAGACGTACTAATGAGAACAAATTAGGGGAAGCAAAATGAAGTCATTTAATGGTATTATCAGAACAAAGCACAAAGGAAAATATTTAAGAAAAGTTTGTGTTTAAATATTTCAACTGTTCCCTACTAGTGAAATGCCAGGCTGCCCTGATGGCTTAACGCTAATGCAGCATCCAAAGTGCATGTCACATTATGTTACTGTCTTATTCCACAGTTCACGTGGGTTCCTCCAGGTGATCCAGTTTCCTTCCGGGGTCCAAAAACATATTCGTAGGTTACTTGACTTCTAACTAGATGTGCTATAGTATGTGTATGTACTTGTGTTCCAGCAGAAATTAGTTGTCGCCAAATCCACAATAATAATTGTATGCTTCACTGGGGTTGGGACTGTATTGTGTAATCTGTTGGTGCTTTATAAAGACTGGCTAGTGTATATTATTTTGTTTCTGGGGGTAAGGACTGGTGTAATTGTTTTATGGGGATGGGGTACAGACTGGCATTAATATTTTTTTTAGTCTCTTGGGGTACTAGCTGCTATAATGTTTTTTTTATTTTTTTTCTCTGGGGGCGCAAACTGATGCAATGTTTTTTGTTATGAGCACAGGCTGGTGTAATGCTTGGTTGGGGTGTAATTCTTATTCTAGGGGCATAGGCGGGTATAATCATTTCATGAAGGTTCCGTATAATTATTATTGGAGAGCAAAGACCAGTGTAGATACTGGCTGTGTGTTGGACACAGTCTGGTTTACCGTGTTGTATATAATATGCTGGTCATTTGGGCTGTTTGCCATAATTTTTTAGATCATCTTTCACTGGTCACTGTAAGCTACAATGCTTTTATTTGCTAATGTCTAGAACACAAGCCTAATAATTTATTTGTGGATATTGTGACACTGGCTTCTTACCTTTGGATAAGATTGTCCGCATCTGATTTTATCCGCGATAGTTCTTTCCTTACTAATGGCATTTATAGTGCTTACAGCAACATATTTATTACCCGCTTTTACAGAACACCAGTTGTCTGAAACTTTATTCATTAGAATGAATCCAGTTCACTATCAAGAGTGGCATCACTGAGGGACTCCTTAACCAGCCAATCATTTCATGGGTTCTAAGAATCATAGGCTGGTTCTAGGTGAAGTGAATGTTTCAGCCAACAAATAGTTGCCTCCACTGTGTGGAAGTGACAGGTTCTCTTTAAAGCTATGGAATGCCAGTGATCCTATGGACAATATGTTAGAGTGATGTCAATATGTAATCTTTCTAAACGTGATTCAGATATGTGTACATTAATCACTGATAATGTCTGTGTTCTTTCTTCTTTTTTTTTTGGGCAGAATTAATATAAACCTATATCAATATAATATAATCTTGTGTTTAGCAATGGGCACACTATTGGAAAGGTCTTGGTAAATAAGGAGTACATAGAAAATAAAAATTGTCCTACATAGTGATTTTTTTGACATTGAAGTATGACGATATACTAAGATTTTACATGCAGTTACCCCTTAGTGCTAGGTTTTGTGTAAAGTATATGCATTTATTATGACTCTTGGGCATACCGTTCCACCCAGAGTTATCCTTTGATATGTCTTACTTGCAAAGCTAACATCACAGGTTTACATCACTTTACAAACTGTAGGTTGTGAAATACCCCACAACAGTGACATCTCTGTCACTGATCTATTGGTTTGCTTTGACAGGCGTGGATATACAACTCGGCAAGCTTTTAAATACAAGGTTATATGAAACCCACCTTACTTTTACTCCAACACATCACTAGTATTGTCCAAATGCAGAGTGCGGGTTCTATATTAAAACATATAACCGGGAGACAGACTTTTGCAGTTAACGGAGGAGTTTGTCCATAACCGATAAATATCAGTCTAAACGGTGGGACAATTTGAAAGGAAAGATGGACAGGGACATTCCTGCTGTAAAGCCAGGGCCGGATTAAGAGAATGGAGGCCCCTGGGCTAAGGGGGCCTCCATTCCCCCGTGAGGGCCTCCCCCCCCCCCCCCCCCCATTGAGCCGAGCCGCCCCCAAGGCACTTGCCTCCTTCTCCTGGCATTGCAGTCCTTCCCCGGCACACTGTACGCTCTTTACTGAGATCTTGTGAGAGTGAGACTCACAAGATCTCCTCAGTAAGGTGACTACAGCGCGCCAGGGAAGGGCCGCAGTGAAAGTGCTCAGCAGCACTGATCGCGCCGGGGGTGCCCCCGCCCCCGACCATTCAATAATGCTGTTGAGCACTTTTAAGGGGCCCCTGGATGCAGAGGCCCCTGAGCTGTAGCCCAGTTAGCCCTAGGGTTAATCCGGCCCTGTGTAAAGCAGGGGGAAGTGAATGGTGATTGGTTCACTCACTGGCCAATCGCTACCTTCTCCCTCTTGTCATGAGCTGTGGTGAATCACAGCAGGGAAATGTGTTATAGAAGGTGGTGAGATGACCTGGTGTTTATAATTAGTGCCATCAGTACCAGGCTGACCCACCCCTGGGTAACAGACAGTAAGGCGGTGTGCTACAGGCACCCTTGTGCGACGAATAGGCATGAAACGGGCCAGGGACAGGCACAAGGAAAACCGTTGTGGAGATGTGATTCATTTTATTGGTTTTTCATTAATCTTTTACAAAAGTGGTATCTTTCTTTTTAAAATACTGATATAGAATGCCCACAATGCACCTCCCTGTACTTCACATGGAACGATGCATCTTCCTGTGACACTCAATGCAACCACAGTTGCACTCTTCTTAACAGACCACAATGCTAGAGAATGCATATTACTTACCCTTGACCACTTGTTGATATAGCATATAGTTGCTACTATTACATGGCCCCATTGGAACAATATACAGCGCAGCACTGATTTGACCAGTATACAATGCGGACTCATTTGTCTTCAAACCAGAAGCCATTTGAATACTATGCAATGTAGCAAACATCTGACTAATAAATTGATATTTTGACATTATTATCCATTATTTATAAAGTGCTGATATATTACAATACTATACATTGAGGGGATCAGGACACACACAAATTACATACAGTGACCAGAAACGGAAAGTAAAGATCCTACGCCAGTGAGCTTACAATCTAAGATGTGTGAGGAGCACTTGATACATAAGGTAGAGGAAAACACTGTGTAACTGGTGGTGGGGAAAGTGTTTGTGGCTGCTGCACAAGTTGACTGAACTACAATTGGCTGCCAGTCGTCCCAGCTCCATTCATAGACAAACTGCCAATTTATAAATGCAGCGCGTCAGGTCATAGCAAATACGGAACTCAAAGATTGTATTGACTGATCTACAGACCCTGTTGCCTGCGTGAAACTGGATTTGTGCAAAATCTTGCCACAATTTAGCAATTTCAATAATATGTACATTACAGAGCATACATATTGGCATGAACGTCTAACATATTGGAGCAGCAGCTCTTCAGGGCGTTATACACTATCTGAAATAAAATCCACATGTATGTGAAGTACTTTTATTGTCTTCCCTTTCCTTTTGATGGCATTTTGCAGTCTTTGGTTCCCAGTAGGAAGTCTGCTTTCCCTGGAGACGTATGTGACATTTCAGTAAAGCTCACAGGATAAAAGGTAGTCTAGTGAACACTCACAGGGGAACCACTGACACAACCTGACAGCCTTAATCTCAGTCCACAGACTGATTAGACGGCCAAGGGCAAAAACAAAATTGCTACCCACAGCAGCATAGGGAAACTGCTAATTCCCACCAACAACTTCAGTAATAATGAATTTAATGATTATTGCCCTCTGGTCTGAAACATAATCAAAAGGGTTACACGGGGCTAACATCTCAGCAAAAGGATTAGGTACAATTGATGCTTCTTTCACCAGAGGGAAAGGTTCACACCCATTTGAAACAATGTTTAAATTTCATTGAAATGTTTTTGTTTACATTTTACTCTTCCACAAATGTATATAGGAGATGATACCATTTTTATAAGTAGGGATTTAGATCATATTTGCCTACTCTCCCGTAATGTCATCACGTGCCTTGCCCCACCTACTTAATGATGCGAATGGCGTTATCAGGTCAAGCCAACCTCTTTTTAAATAATTTAAGGTCCCAACTTTCTGTTTGAGTGGCTCAGCTCCCATATTGAAGTTGGTGCTAAACAAGGTAGACACCCAATTCATCCCTGCAAATGCAGCCATCTTGCCCTGCAAGTTTTTGCGTTGCTAGAAATATAAACTAGCGCAGATCGAGGCACACCAACGCTCTAAAGCTGTATTTGCACCAATAAGCAGTTGTTTCATCATAGGGGTGAATGATCCCTATGCTTAGATCCGTTAAACCTTTGTTTATCGTGGGCTGTATAAAGCATCTTTTGAGATACTGGTATGTCTGAGCCCCGTTCTGATGATAGAAGTAGGAAAACACATTGGAAAGTTGTGATTTTTACCTCAGACATTTAATGGAGTAGATTTTTATTTCCTTTGCAGGTATTACCATGGCAACACATGTATTGTTATTAGTGTTACACATGGGGAGAGGGTAATGTATTGTCTTTTGAGTGAGCGAATATTAAATCACAATGCTTAACACCTCTTTCACTGGTAAACAGCGGAGTTCAGCCCTGCCATAGAAATTGGATTTATTTATAGGCTTTTTACTAATAATCTGTTCACTCCAAGGCTGTAATTTGTGGCTTTTTAAATGTTTTTACAGTGTACAAAATAAAGGATGGTAGATGGATTTTACCTCAAGCGGTGTGTTTGTGTGAAGATTGTGGCCAGTGACACAACAATCCATTACAAAATGTTTTATGCTGACTGCAACCAAATATTGTTTGAGAGATGGTTGATGTGAATTAGCAGTTCAAAAGGATTTAATCGGCTAAGAAAACCATTTTTGAATTTGAATACGAGATATTCTCTTTTTTTAATGTATTTGTGGTGTATTTAATAACCATTATGTATATAGCATCAGCATATTACTGGAAAGTTATCCCAGTGTTCTAAATATGAGGAAATTGTGGTGAAACTTTGCGCAAAGTTTTGTAACGGGAAAGGTAATTTTGCAGAGGTGCAACACTCCGGCTCTACAGTCTTTCATATTCACTTTTGCTTCCTGTTCTGTACAGATCCATTCTGCGCTGTAAATTTGCATTTTGCTAAATTTATAGATTATGAATAGAGCCAGGTCGTGATGGTCATTTAGTTTTGACTTGTGGTGTGGTTGGGGTACGACAGGGAACGCTTAAGGACATTTTACACGGCCAAATTGGGATGAAATAAAGGACAGTGCACCCCGAGAAGGGCACTGACCTGGACATCATCATCATTTATTTATATAGCGCCAACATATTCCGTAGCACTTTACAATTGGGGACAAACATAGTAAACTAATAAACAAACTGGGTAAAACAGACACAGAGTTGAGAAGGCCCTGCTCGCGAGCTTACAATCTATGGGACAATGGGAGTTTGACACATGAGGCTAAGGCTAAGTCTACATTTTGCATTTTGGCCCAGCCAGGCTGCAAAGGTAAAAGTAACTTATAAGCTAAATGATCCTGCCACACAACAATGTTGGTCAGGGGGTAGTTGTCTTGTGTGAAATTGTGTAATGGGTGGTAATAGGGTAAGGTAGTGAGGTTAAGAAGGGGGTTGAGGAATATTATAAGCTTGTCTGAAGAGATGGGTTTTCAGAGAACGCCTGAAAGTTTGTAGACCAGAGGAGAGTCTTATTGTGCGGGGGGGAGAATTCCATAGAGGGGGTGCAGCCCGAAAAAAGTCCTGTAACCGGGAATGGGAGACTTGACTGGGTTAAGGGAAGGAACCAGGGGCGAAATAATAGCCATTGCAGTTAGTGCGATGACTATGGGCCCAAATAAAACTGCTACTCAGGTTCACGCTAGGCCTCCGTAGGGGCTAGACACACATCCCCAGGCCCTGTGATTTCATGGTGCAAGGAGCAGGAGTGTGAAACAGAATAGAACGATCAGGCTTGGAATTATATAAAGATGAGGAGTTCGCTCGGTAATGGGAGAGGCAGCCAATCGGATACTTTCCTACCTAATCTCTTTTCATCCTGTTATAAAGCAGCGCTAGTTTTTGTCCTTGCATTTGTGGTTATATATCTTAGGATGCAATATGGTGTTTTAAACCACAGTTACCTATAGCGCTCAGTCCCTATGGATAGTGGTGATAGAGCCAATGCTTGTCTGAATTGGTATATGTTATCATCTGTTATATGTCTTACAGATTTTACCTGGTTTATGTCTGTGTGTAACACCTTTACAGACCCAGGGACCTTTCTTTGCAGTTCTTTTGCTATGTTATTAGATTTGTTATTGTATTGATTATTTTATTTTCTATGTTTTTTAATGATCAGTTATAGCAGTAATTCTGCTATGGCAATTCTACTCCAGCGTTACACTGTGAGTGTTTGGTGGAGCATATTTATGAATATTAACACCTTCATGGCAGTAACTGTGTTTTTTTGTTTTTGTTTTTTTATTGTGAGGATACAAAAAATGTATCGCCCCCATTTCTGCAAAAACAATTATTTTATCAGTGTTACTCAGTTTCCTGATATTCTCCTGGAATGGCAGAAGATAACTTACTGCTTACAAGTCTGTAGTTGTGCACAAGAGTGAGCAAGGTTACTCACGTATGCGCACACCTGAAAACCCAGATTTGGGTTGCATAAAAAAAAACGTTATTCTACAATACTTGATAAATAATATTTGTCATGCAAAGGTGAAACCAACAAAGTGTTTTTGCCAACAATAACCCTATGGTGTAGGGTTTGGGCAGCACGGTGGCTTAGTGGTTAGCACTTCACAGCATTGGGGTCGAGTTAAATTCCCGACCATGGCCTTATCTGTGTGGGGTTTGTATGTTCTCCCCGTGTTTGCGTGAGTTTCCTCCAGGTGTTCCGGTTTTCTCCCACACTCCTAAAAAAAACCCCCAACATACTGATAGGTTAATTGGCTCCTATTAAATTGCCCTTAGTCTCTCTCGGTCTGTGTGTGTCTGTTAAGGGATTTAGATTGTAAGTTCCAATGGGGCAGGGACTGATGTGAGTGAGTTCTGTGTGCAACACTGCAGAATTAGTAGCGCTATATAAATAAATAGATAATGTTGATGATGGTGTAAAGGGTGATGCGATAGCAAGGGTATTTTTGCCAGCAGTAGTTACACCTTTTGATATATACATCCCTATGTCTCTGTATTTGAGATTAATATAAGCGTGTTCTACTTTACCTTAATCCTGTGGATGATGGGTACAAGACCCTTCAAGCTAAATTGTCTCTCACATCATTGTGTATGTTGCTTTCCTGTGACTTGCTATTCATTACCTGGTCCCTGCTTTTGAATCCATTTACACAGTAACCATAAAGTGTGCACATATGGAGTTACTGTGATGAGAGAAATGGCAAACAACTTCACAACCAATAAAATCATCTAATACATTGATAGCAGAAAAAGACCAATTGCCATATCTACCCTGCTTACTAATGGAAAGGAGAACTAATTGTCTTCTGGCTTGTGGTGTGTAAAGTAATATGAGGTTTGTGGTGTGTTGAGCAATATATGTGGAGGGTGCCAGTTTTTGGGTGCAGCTGAGAAAAATGTCACCATTGTGTTACTTGTTTTGATGTAAGCTGCGTAAAACATGTTCTGCACACACATTCAATGATAAAAGTCCTGATTCTTTTTTGAGAGTTGATGGCACTTTCTTTAAAGAGTACACTTGACATTCCCTTAGTGCGCCTGACAGCTACACGCAGCGTCCTGGACCAATGAGAATGCAGCTTATCTGTTCACTAGAACCAGTGATATCACAGGAGTATTGTAGTGTTCTATACAGTTCTCTCCCAGGTCTGGTTCTACACTAGCGCTGTCACTGGTTTCTAGTGACTTGGTGGGCTACTTCCTCATTGGTTCTGCCTACAAAATGGCTACCTCCCTTGGTGCATCAGGTACACTTCAAAAGAATGTGCTGGTGATATACATGCTTGATGGTTTGAATCAGAAGAACATTATCAGTTTCTGTCTCTTGTAGTTTTCGTTACTACTCTGTTCCAAAGTGTCTGCTTGAAAATATGCAAGTATTTTACTATGTTTCATGATAATTTGGCCACTAGGAGGCACTGTCCCACTGATGTTTGGGCTTGATAATTTACAAAGACACCTTCACTGTGTTGCAAGTGATAGGTCCCCATAAACTGAGATTTTAAACACCTCAGAATTGCCAATCAGCGTTGTCACAGGACAATGCACTCTGTCACTTGTTGCATACTCACAAACGGGAAAGAAAAAGGTACCATTTTAATTAAGAAAAGATTGTAATGAAAGGATAATGGTGTACAGTGTCATACAATTATAGTTCACTCGCTGTATCATAATACATACCCAGGAAATGCCCTGTCAGAGACTTTGAAATGGTTTAAACGTGAATGAATAAATATCCCGTAGCTATATTCAAATGCAGCTGGCTTCTAGAGATTAAAACAATCATAAACCGGAGTCTGTAATGTAAGTCTTAGGAATGGAAGGGAACACTGTTCTTAATGGACATAGTTAAACTAGCAATTAGGGGTGACCTTTCAAATGCAGGATACACATTTTTAAAGGGGTAGATAGTTTTTTTCTCTTCGGGTAAAAATAGTTCAGTTCATTATTAATATTTTCAATACCGGCCTCCGTTTCATCTCTCCTTTTTGGGTTTTCCATTTTTTTGTGAAGAGATTTGTAAACCTGCGTCTGCTGGATGCTCGTAAAATCATAAAAACAGAGAGTGTTAGAGGAACCAAATCTCAATAATGTATACATGTCAAATGTACAAATAAATGTAAATAAACAGATGCAGATATCACACTAGAAGCAATTGGCTTGGAAAAAATATATAAAAGTTTATTAACCCACAGTATAAATTAAAAGACAAGTGTTCCTACCCTCATAAATAAATAAAATTTTAATTAATTTGCACATGACCGAAAAAATCCCACGCTGGAGCTAAATATATTGTACAAGTTAACCCGTGCATGATACTCATGCATTCTAGTCAAATCAAGCTACTTAAGGTGTTAAAAAGGTTCTTGTCATGCATTTGGGCCATAGCCCAGGCCTCAACCACCAACCACTGCCCCTTGTCACACCCGGCAACCACCAACCACTCCCAACTGTCACCCCCGGCAACCACCAACCACTCCCAACTGTCACACCCGGCAACCACCAACCACTCCCAACTGTCACACCCGGCAACCACCAACCACTCCCAACTGTCACTTCTCCTTCAAGAAATATATATATATTTTTTTTAAATCTTTATAAACACTTTTAACAATTAACAAATTAAATTAACAAATTAAAAACATCTTAGTATACCAAATTTCAGCCCTTTCTGATTTTTTTCCCCACACACACTAAGAATTTAGTAGGTCAGTGTATAAGGTGCAGCTTGGTTTTATTTTTTCCACACACAGACAGACTAACACACGCCACTAGACATTTATATTATAGATTAAGTCGTTGGTGAGCCACAATACTCTGGCTCAATGCCATCTTCCCTGTAACTTTCTGGATCCTGCTAATACACATCTGATAAGCCAGGAAAACCTTCATTGGTGTCCATCTATTATTAACTGGGATTCTTGGGGTTGTTCTTAGAGTTAAAACAAAAGCTGCTGCAATGCACTGAGCCAATGATGGGCCACTTGAAACTCTGTGGGGACCACATGGTGCTGCCCTCTAACCTACACAAAGGGCCGCACATTACCCTTAATCTCAGTAAAAATGTAAAACTATACATTTAATGAAAGAAAGACACCCATCAGTTATAACATATCAGCAGGCATTTTAAACAAGTGTTACAGGCTATAACAAACACACATCTGCAATAAACCAGAAACAAGCTGGGGCCCGCGGGTGAAGGTGCTGGGGGCCGCAGGTGAAGGTGCAGAGGGCCCGCAGGTAAAGGTGCTGGGGGCCGCAGTACAGTAGACTGAAGAAAACTGGCATATATAGAATTGCCATAATTTGTGCAGAAACATAATGCGCAATGTTGCTATGTAACCTCATGGGCTCATTTAATCATCCCCATTATCTGGGTTCTAGACAAGAAAAAAAAAAGGTTGTAGATTGTAAGCTCCTTTTTGTAATGGCTTTTGTCTGTGTGTCTTCCCTTGTCTCCCATTATTATACAACATTACAGCATATGCCGTTGATATAATAAATAAGTAGTAAATGGTTCCCTAGAAACCTGATCCCCCTTACTCATCGGAAACCATTGAAGGTTTCAGCTGGGTCTAAGATAATGACTGGAGGTCAGATGAAACAGAACCACTTGCTCAGTCTTTATGTAAATAGAAAAACTGAGAAGTGAATTCAGTTCAGTTCACTGACTGATATTTACATATTCAATATATATAAAACAAATGTCCATTTTTTTTTCTTCCAGCAGCCATTATATTGTAATCTGCTTACAGTGAGTAGGGAACCAGCTATTCCCAATAAAGTGATAGGCTATATATTGGTTTTGCCTATAAAAAGGCTGGTTCCACTGTCTAGAGGGAAGCACACATTGATTACACCTGCAGGCACTACAGTAATAGCACAGATAAAGGTATTTAATTTCAGGGCACTCTAGTCATTCTGCACCCCTTTGTCACTGTCTGATATTGCTGCTTCTGCAGAAATGTGATTGGTAATTGGGCTTCGGCCTTAAAAATGATATGATTATTTTGTTTGGTCCGCACACATGATTCAGAACTGCAAGCAAGACTAGCAGACCACAGCAAAATGCCTATTGATTTTACATCAAGGTGCATGCATTGGCTTGAAGGGGCTGTAGTTTCAGGAGCCACGTTTATAACCTAATACTGTGTACTATAGCAAGAAATGTGATAAAATATCAAAGCGAGGGGACACAAATATTGGCAATGAAGACCTAATTGGCACTATTGCATGGAAAACATTATTAGAGTGTATTTTATCAAATGATATAATACATAAACATAGACAGTGGAATGTAAGCTCTCGGAGATGCTTTTTGTTTTCCTTGTCAGTTGTTAACTTTAGTTGTATAGGTTTTCTTTATTTCTTTTCTCTTTTGTCCTCTCAAGCTCTCGGTAGTCTGCCTTAGGCTGGGGTATACACTAGTGGTTGTCAGCCGATTATCTGGTCAATCATACGATAAATGACAGTTCGGCTCTCATTAGTGTACGCTGCAACGATGAACGATTATCACTTCATTTGATTCTTAAACTGCACTAAAAATCACATTCAACGATGGAACAATGTCGTCCCAATTCTGCAGTGTGTATGCACCCAAGACCAGCGGTGTCTATAGATCTGTGTTCAGAGTCACAACCGTTTCAGCCGATGACCGGTGAGGAGCACCGATTTGAAGGTAAATTGTGTAAGACATGTATAGTGTGTAGACATGAATCGGCATGCTAATGTGCTTTTTTTTTTTTTTTTTTTTCGTTGGTAAAATTGTTTAAGATATTGCATCGGGAGAAATTTTAAATAGTGTGTCCCCAGCCTTATTGTGGGGCTCCATCAATGAGCTGTATATATTGACCTATAAATAAATTCTGGTTATAATTGTAGATCATATTGTAGGTTGCACAGTTAGGAACTGACTGACAATTTGGTTCCATAATAACTGGCAAAATCCTTCCCTATGTACTACCTATCTCCCCAAGTAGTTCTGGGGTCATCTCGACATTATTCATTCTCATTGGTCATAACAGAAATTGAGTGCTTGTAGTCTCTACTTGTTTAACTGTTTCTTCCTTCCATTGTCATTTGTATCTAATTTTCTGCCCATTATCTCTGTGTATCTAATTTTCTCCCCACCACCACCTTTTTTACTTCTTTTTATTGACAGCAATTATCAAACCTGCCCAGTTTTCTCCTCAGTATTGCCAAATTATTTCTTTCCCACCATGGGCCTATCTTCCAAATTTACACCTCATTGTTGCCATATCTACCCCAAACTTAGTACTGTAGTTGATCACCAGTACAGCTGAATAAATAAATACGCTGTATCAGATTCTTTACATTAATGAGTGGTGGCGTTGCTCTTCACTGATTGTAGCAGATCACTTAAGGTAAGCTGCACATTCTTCCACACAGTGAAACTAAAGTGCTGACGGTCTGCAGTCACAATACAGTACCATTGTATGTATAAACTGGTAGACAATACTGCAATATGGGTAATGTGGAAGCTGCCAATCTATGCAGGAGAAGTCAGTGTGACAAACGAGTCTTTGGTGTCAAGGTAAAAATATCATTCAGAGCTGGAGACACAAAGGGAACGCTGAAGCGTTTCACTGAGTGCTTGATAGAAGGCTAAGTACTGCTGCCTACAGGATATTAAATACACATTTTACATTTGTCATTTCAACACTTTGTAAACGAGCTGCAGCCAGCTCTATGGGGTGCAGAGTACAAATGGCTGCTTAGCATAGAAGCAAGGCTGTAGACCTTGGGGACAGAGTCTTTGTGAACATCTCTCCTGCTCTTACTGCACAATGACGGTCATTGCCATGCTGGCCTGTACTTTAGGGAACAGATGTAAACTTTAGCAACTCTGATATTTCATAAACTTAGATATACGAATCATCACAATATTTAGAGAGCTGCACACTGTCCTGTTGCCCTGAATGTGTCTGTACAGAAAGCTCACATGCATGTTAGACTATTGCAGAGAGCAGAGGGGGGAACTGGAGCCCGTGCAGCGGGCCCCATTATCTCCATGGGCCCCGGTGCACCGCATCAATGGTAGCTCTGCCACTGGCAGAGAGAGAATGCATTGTATGGAAAGTGTGGGGGTTCTTCCCACCCAACACCATAGCAGCCAGTATCAGACCCCACACAAGAGCTGAATCTTATATTGTTTCCATATTGAGTACAACACCTAAGAGCATTTGCAAATAGACAGAAGCTGGTGCTACACCTGAATATATGATGTGCTGTAGCTTGTAGCGCCCCTAGTGGCAGCACTTATTTTTTTTAATTATTATTATATTGTCCTACAAACCAGGCTATATGTTTTCAGATACATTACATTCATAATGAGACCTTTCCCTAAGTCTGATGCTGAGCAATATCCAGCATATACATATTTTGTATACATGTGCATTTGTTGTTACTTTCATTTTCATGTGTTAAAAAAAATATATATTATAAAATACATTTAAAAAATGCATTTTTTTGTGCAGTTGAACAGATTTGAATTGAATGAATGGAAAAAATGCACATTAAACACATGAAAGGTACAATATGGCAAGTTCTGTAAGCCTACGCTGGCCACGTAGCCCGAGCTCCGGGCCACAGGAACATTGTGTAGTTTAGTCACACATAAGTTGGACTATAGCCCACCGATCAGTGCAGGAGTGGACGGTAATGACACACACAGGCCATTAGCAGGTAACTGCACTTACCAACGTGTCTTATAACAATGCAGTGCATTTCACTTGGATTATTATTGGGTATTGGCACCTTTTGAGGCCACACACATTGTGATATTCAAATGAATTATTTAGCTGTCGCAGTGTGAGGCCGGGTTTACACGTAGAGTGAAGTCTTCAGGACACACATATTTCACAAAGGTTAAGCAGACCTGCCCAAGATGTCCATCCTGAAGTCAAATATTTTTTTCTGCAGCCGCTCCATATATGTTTAGTAATGGCGCTTTAATTTATATAGCCTGTTAGACGCACTTGATATCTGTTGTTTTTGCTGGAAAATACGTACCTATAGTTTTAAATCCAGTTGTCTCCATGAATGAGAGACATCCAGATGTATTTTGATAATTGGAGGCACTAAATACACAGCACTGACAATTTCCAGCCTGTTGTTATAATATTGATCGATGGCTGTTTTAGTGCTGTCTCATTTCAATTCAAATATCTCATGAATTTGTTGCATAGCTTGAGAATTCTTTGTTTGTGTTTGCAGCCTGACAGTGGTGATAAATACACTGGGTGGGTGGGAGGGAGGTGCCATTCTTCTATTGGACTCCTCTAGAAAGGCTTTTTTTTTATTTTATTTTATGATGACTGCCTGTCACATCTCCACCTAGTAATTATCTCTCCTGAAAGTGGGTGACTATTTCATTGTGAAGCCACCTGAGATCTCCAGTCTGTTGCTGTAACTGAGCCGCCCCTCGCCCAGACTATTCATTCACTTTCTCCTTTTTAAAGCTGATGAGTTTAAAAAGACCTTTTCTTGCAAACGCACACAATGCCTTGCGCACATGTCTATGTTTGTCAGTTTTTGATACACCTCCAGGACCATTGTCAGGTTGGATGTTATTCTCCCCTTAAGAAAATGACATTTTTATATACAATGATTTATGCTGATCTGTTATTGCCATATGGATTTAAAAAGAAAAAAAAAAAGCAGTGCAGTGATTGTTGAGGGGAGTAGAGGATGTATAGGTGAGTGTGTCTCCTTTTTGGTCCAGGCACCTCATAAAGTGAGGACTATGTAGCATCTTCCAGCTGCTCTGTTGGTGTTTTATTAGTACATTGCCACAATAACTCATTTATCTCTATTGCTACAATAAGCTGTAGAAAATGTTAGTAACAAGAGGGTCTACAGTGTGTTCATCTCAGCTACATGAAATAAGGGTAAGGGGCACTATAGTCTAAGGAATCCCAATATGTGATGAATATAAGAAATAAACCATTGAAGAGATTGACTTTATGGCGTCACACCCACCATTGCTGTGGCATTGGCCTGGTCCTGCGAATTTGGCCCCTGTGTTTTCTGCTTCTAAGCAAAAAAAGAAGAACCGCACTGTTGGGGGTGATGCATAACCTAAAATAGGTCTTGCGCTGTGGGGGGTGTGTCAAAGTCACACCAGGTAGTTGCACTATACTGTTTGAAGCTCTTTAAGAGGATACAACATTTGCAGATCATGTGACCTCCGTCTGTGTGGCTGGAGAGGGTTAAATAAATTCTGCTGTTATCTTGGAAAAACACTCCCTTTGGCAGGATAAAGACAAGCTCCACTGATCACAATGCGTTTCTTCTTTATAATATGCAATATTAAAAAATACCAGAAAATTACTGTATGGGCTCAGTCCGCGTCCTCTAATGTGCACAAAGAAAAGAGCAATTGTGGTGGTGCATTGGTGTGCAATGATATGAAACGTGAGCTGGATTTAAAAAGGTAGCCGTGCTATTAGGAATGTAGGAAAGGAATGATGAACATGCTAGGAATATGGAAGAGACGATGCAGAATGTACGGATCCCATTCGTAAGTGCTCATGTGCAGCTGTCTGAGCAAGAAAGAAGGGGTAAATGTTTGGCAGTATTGCCTTTATAAGTGGTTCCTAGATGAAGGATAACGTTGTTCATACTTAGCACATGATTGCGAGCGGCCTTGCGATTAGGGGGCATGACCTCCCAGTTTGGGGTGCGGTCTGATCTGGTGTGGTTTGTGCAGTTTGGGAGAGTAATAAATTGCCCCAGTTTTGGAATTGGAATTATTGGAAGGTATGCTGTATCCTAAGTAAGATCAGATGTCAGCATTTGGCAATGATCGGGGGTATTTGCAACTATTTGTATACTTTACAAGGAAAGTACATTTTATTCATAAACACAAAGAGTTTGGTGGCAGAAAAGAACCTGCAAGTCCCCCTATACTGCCTTTATTGAGTGTTTTTGTTGTATTTTTAGATCTTAATCTTAATAATAGCCATGTGTCTGTCCTGTGCATTGTTGTTTTTTTAAATACTGTATGACTTCCATGAATCCAACCGTAAAAAACATTATTCTTATGTTACCTTTCAGTCATTTCCCCTCTAATTTGAAAGTGTCTCATTATTCTAGAAATCCTTATTTTCTAAGCATACTGACATCCTGAACTCTATTATACTTCTGATATTTATTGAATGTCTCCATCACATCCCCTTAGTCCATTCTCTCCACTATACATATCATCTCTTGAAGTTTTTCCTGATGCATTTTGTTAGGCAGCCAATGCACTATTTTAGTAGCCATTCTCTGATTTTATTTTGTCTCTTTTATTAATGCCTTTTTGACAATAGGGTCTCCATAATTGTACATAGTACTGGAGGGTTGGTCTTACCAGTGACCTATAAAGGGGTTATATACCCTCTCTTTCTGCATTATACCATGTAACCAAGCAATCTGCTGGCGTTTCCCACTGCTTGCTTACCTTCATGTCATCTGAACCTAGAACCCCAATGTCCCTGTCTTATCTTGTTGTTCACCTTATACCTCCATTCATTCGGTATTCTGATTTTGCATTTTTTTTTTGCTCCATATGCATTATTATATATAACATTCTACACTTTATTCCTCTACTTCCTGTCATTCACTATGCTTTTATTTTACCCATCCTAAGTATTATCACTAATGAATAGATTAAACAACTGATCCCTATGGTACTCTACTGTTTAACAGCCCCTTTATCTATCTATATTTTCCCTTTCTCTCTTTGTTGCCGAGAATCATGTTAGCTATGATTATTGTATTCATTTTGTACAAGACTATTCTAGGAATGTAGATATAAACTCAGGTTTTCTGTACACATTGCTAATGTATTTTTTGGCTGCTTATAGGGGAATAAACAATTTAAAAAAAAAATGGATAAATGTTAGCCTGTGGGTATTAAAATTATTATTCGTTCTTATATAGCACCAATCATATTCCACAGCACTGTACAGAGAATATGTAATCATTCACTGCAGTCCTTGCCCCATTGGAGCTTACATTCTAAATTGTCTAACACACACAAACACACACACACACACACACACACACACACACACACTTTAGTACATTTTGTCAGAAGCCAGTTAACCTACCACTATGTTTTTGGAGTGTGGGAGGAAGCTCACGCAAACACAGGGAGAACATACAAACCATCATCATCATTTATTTATATAGCGCCACTTATTCCGCAGCGCTGTACAGAGAACTCATTCACATCAGTCCCTGCCCCATTGGAGCTTACAGTCTAAATTCCCTAATACACAGAGAGAGAGAGAGAGACTAAGGTCAATTTTGCTTGCAGCCAATTAACCTACCAGTATGTTTTTGGAGTGTGGGAGGAAACCAGAGCACCCGGAGGAAACCCACGCAAACACGGGGAGAACATACAAACTCCACACAGATAAGGTCATTCAGAAGCCGGCACTGTAAGACAGCAATGCTAACCATTGTGCCACTTGCTCGTTTTGTACGTGCTTGCTTGTTATGAATACTTACTATATATAAGCCATCCTACCATGTGGGATGTGGGTGTTGCTAAAACGACCATCATTTTGGGCATCACATTGGCAAGCAAGTTCCACATGTGTATGTGATAATATAAGAATATCGGAGGCATAGAACACAGGCTCTCATGAAGGTTGTCTGCCTCAGTCAAATATGTATTTTTTATTTAAAATATTACAATGTAGAAATAAAATAAATAAAATAATTACTAGATGCTTTAAATGGCATGAACTTGAATTCTAGGATGTTAGGTTTAATGGCATTACCCCTTATGTGGAGCGTACATAAACAATTGTGAATAACTCATTTATTAAAGATACTTTTGGTAGCCTATGGAATATGAAATGTAAGTGGTAACTTAGGCATTGAGGGCAGACCCAGTACCTCTCATTACCAATATACTATTGCATATTACAGGAGAAAGCAGTTCATGCACATTCAGAAAACTCTTAACAAATCCATCAGCTCCGTATGTAATTCAGCAGTGTGACACCAAGCTTTTATCTAACTGAAAAAGACAGGTGGCATTTTGTCTGGATTGAGTTAATGTTAACCCTCTCACCTTGTAAATGGAGAGGTGCAAAATTATCTATATTTTCCACTGAATATTCACCTAATTTTTCACATTTCACCAGGAGAATTTGGCGTTAAATTCCCACACAGCAGAATGAATGGATCATCATCGTTATTAATAGACTATACATTTACAAATACAGTGCAAACTGGTCATTCCTCAGAAACAATGATTGAATCACTCTAACTTTACATCTATGCCAAGCGCCCTGTTCCACTATGGAATTCCACCACAGTGCAAACATTAAATATTCTAAACCAAGAAACCAGGTACTGCAGGACTTTTTATTAGGAAAATTGCCCTTATAGTATTAAAAGGTTACCAAAAGTCAAGGTAACCTTTACAGAGTTGTGAAAGCAGGTTGGGTGCATTTTTCTGCTTTTGAACTTGTAATCTATTGAGAGTATATTGCAGGACATAAAAGGATACCATTGCTGCTCTTGACTCAGTAGGATACAGTAATGGGGGAAAGGACCAGCTTGCACCCTTGTTTATACATAACTACGCTGACATTTATAATACTTCCCTGCTACCCTTACCCAGGGCCGGATTAACATGAGATCTAACAGGGCTACAGCCCAGGGGCCTCGGGCATCCAGGGGGCCCTTGACAAAGCTCAGCAGAATTATTGATCGGGACAGGGGCGGGGGCTTTAAAAGCAAAGAAATCTTTTCTTACAAAAGCCAGCATAATGTTTTTTAGTGGATCATAAGCCCTAACAGACTCATATAGGTGCTTTATTTCAGTGTTCGATCACCATATGGTGATTGAATCACTAACTGACCAATCACTACTCACCGCTGCCTCTTGTTGGTGGCGGTGGAGCGGGAGAGATGGTTAATGGCAGCATTGCGAGTCTCAGGATTATCTATACCTGCCACCCCTTAGTTTGCTCTGCCTGTGGCGAGGTACCACGTGTCGTGATCTTTACTTTGAAATTGTCCCATATCATAGGCTGCTATTTACACCTTGCTGATAAACTCTTCCTTAGTTGCTGAAGTCTTTTTTTGCCTCTTACACGATTTACAGTAGCATCCACACTTCCTTTATGAAGGGCAAAGCTTCTGATCTGCAGTGCAAAATCTGCTTTGTCCAAGTATGGCTAGGTCTGTGGCACAAGGTGGCAGTGAGTATGGAGGAGCAGATATCTGTACCGATCGAGGCATGGAGCTGGGCATAGCGTGAAGGGCGTTCCTAACCAAATACAGCGTAGGTGCATTGGTGCACCTCATTTTACTGATCTCTGTAAAAAAAAATAGATTCTATTCTGCAGAGCCCTTTGAGATCTTCCTGCCTCGGACCTATGCACACTTCTAGTGTGACTATCAGGGATGTTATCAGGTATGGTCATATTTATCCAAAAATTAAGGAGCCAGAAATTTTGAGAATTTAAAAATGTGCAAGTCACGCAGAAATTATTATAGGTGTAATTATTCAGATAACAGGAACATGCCTTACAAGGACCATAAAAATCATTGTTTGAAAAACGTTCTTAAACTCCTGAAATGACCAGCATATTATACACAGCGCATAAATCAGACCGTGCCCCACAGCTGGGTACACACTGCCTAGTTTTCCACCAACATTTTATGCTGATCGATTTAACATCCGATCAATGGTCCGATCGCTTGGTCTATAGACTGCATACACACTAGCCTCGTTTTAAATGATTAATGGAAGAGCGAACGCCCCGGTAGCGACTTTTACATCCATGTTGTCCTGAACAATGATTTAAATTTTGTACACACTGAAGTGACATTTGCGGGTCATGTAACGATATACCAAAGACATTAGCATAAAGGGGCAGAGCTTTCACTATAGCTAACACCCAAAAACGCGTAGAAGAACAACTAGCAACTGCACTTCTCCTGCTTGCTGTGGCAAGAAGACTGCAGGTACGGAACCGAAGAGAAAGAAGGAGAAAGAAAAGATCTTATTGGAGCAAAGATTGGTTCAAGAGGAGAGACACGTTCTCTCATATGCCCCTGCTACAGGAGATACGGGACAACAACCCAGATGACTGTAGGAATTTGCTTTACAAAAGAATGTGCATTGCGCGGACAATAAGGTGGTGGTACAGGGACCTAATTAAGAAGGCAGACATAGGAAATACACACAAAACGTTGTTTTGGTATAACACTACACTTTATTAAAGTGGCTGCCATATGCTAGACGCATCAATGCAATAGACTACTGCTACTGCTATTCCGTTGCAATCATCTAATTAACAAGTCAGTGATGTGTGGACACCGCATCACGTGAGACAGGTACAGGTATCTGAAATTTCTATATACAAGCCCCCAACGGAGCCCCAGCTCGAGGAAGTATTGGAGAATTATCGTGGATCGATCGTAAATTTTTACACACTACACGATGGAAAGGTGATTGGAATGAAAATATTGAACGGTACGACCAACTAAGTGAGGCGACATTCGACCGTTTGGGAAGACCATCGTGTCACTACACACACTGACCCAACTTTCGAACGAGCGGTCGTATGTCAGCTGGTTAAGGCGATTATTGGACGAAAAACCTGTAGTGTGTATCCAGCTTTACTTATCTGTGCCCATCAAAACATTATTATGTGCCAGTTAGCGTCTCTACAAAATGATTACACCTTCTTCTGCCCACACAAAAATGTTACCCACCAACAAATAAAAAGCTGTTACACCAAAACAAGATTACATGCCACCTGTGCCCCCAAAAAAGCATTACACCCCAGCCTGTAGCCCCACAAAAAATATGTAACAGCCAGTGCCTCCCATCACCCACCCCAGAAGAAAAACGTTACTCTAGTTTGTGCCCCCAGAAAAAAAACCTACTACCCCAGTGGAAGAAAAGCTCTGACTCTCATAAAGACAACAATAATTTGTCTTTTTAAAAGGGATTCCATTGTCTGACCCCCGAATGCTGCAGAAATGTGGAATATTTGCATATTTTATGTCAACATAACATTGCAGCTTTAAATGTTGATGATGTTGTATCACTTGCTCCTTAGCATGAGGAACACTGATGGGTTAACCAGAGAAATTTAAATATGATAAATGCAAATACACTTAATGAAGTCTGACATTGGCTAACAGGATCTCTGTGACATATGTCACTTCCAATGCCATATGGGATTTAAGTATAGGCCAGAAGAGTATGTAAACAGAATACCGCAGCCAAGAACCAAATTTTCAAAGTCTTTTCCAGATGCCAGTACAACAGCAAGGTCACGAAAGTGGGACTCTGTGAAGCAAATGTTCCCTAAACAGCAGGTGATCAGTCGAACAAAGCGGAATACAAGTGGCATATTCTGCACTGTTTAAGTATACGGCTTTGATGTTACTATACAGGTGATTCCCCTTACATATGACTCCAGCAGTGTATTTACCATGTGCTGTCACGCTGAGTGTTTTTCTAATAAAATGGCTCTTACTATTCACTACTATTAATCTTGACAAGACAAACCCACAGTAGAATACATTTATATTGGTTGGACTGCATTATAGCTATACACTGCTTTCTTAGCACAGGTGAACATGTTTGTAGAGAATGACAGTGACTATAGGGATAATCAAAGACAGCATACAGCACGGTGGCTCAGTGGTTAGCACTTCTGCTTCACAGCACTGGGGTCATGAGTTTGATTCCTGACTATTGCCTTATCTGTGTGGAGTTTGTATGTTCTCCCCACACTCCAAAAACATACTAGTAGGTTAATTGGCTGCTATTAAATTGACCCTAGTCTGTGTGTCTCTGTCTGTGTGTGTGTGTGTGTGTGTGTGTGTGTGTTAGGGAATTTAGACTGTAAGCTCCAATGGGGCAGGGACTGATGTGAGTGAGTTCTCTGTACAGCGCTACAGAATTAGTGGTGCTGTATTAGTAGTTGCTGCTGACGATTATACAGCCCAGGCCAGAGAGGGCAGCAAGTGATTCAACATGAACCAGAGATTTTACCTTATTTACAGTTGGGATCCAATCCACCTAAAGGCTGCAAATTTGCACCTGGAAAAACCATGCTGCGAAGCAAAGGGTGCAAATGCACTTTCTCTTCATGCAGGGAAAATGCTACCCGTGTTTGAATGTAGCACGTATACTGGGCAGCTGTATGTTTACACTGCAATTTAGAATTGACCCCTTTCCCAACTCTAAATCCGTCCGCACTTTTAAAATTTCCCTACCCTACCACCATTGCAGCATGGTTTTACCTAGGTGCAATTTGCACTTTTCTCACTTGATTTGCTCCTAACTCTATATGAGGTCCTAAAAACCTAGTTTGTATTTCATATATATTTAATAGCAGTGTTGTACGGTTTATTATACTAATGTTTCTTGGTGCTGCTGAACTTTGGGTGGTTCATACCCAATAAACGTTTCAAGTCTTGCCCGTACAATCACAGAAGTTCTTTCCAGACAATGAATAAATTGGGGTGTGTGAACCAACCCTACTTGTTTCCTTGAACAAGTGAAGGCCGTTCTCTCACTCACATAACACTACACCTTTCACTACAGATATTGACTGTCAGACATGAAGGGGACTGTGCTCTGCATTCACATGGCAATTCATGATTAATAACTACCTCTGTCCACATTATATACTATGTGAATCACTGCATTGATACTGCATTCATTATCATTTAGGTTTACAGTGGCGGGCCACTGTTACAGCCAGTACCATACAGGAGCGTGGATGTGATTGGGCTTTGTGTAGAGAGGCACGTTATATTAGCAGAAAATGTGTGAATCTATTGCACAGAAGATGGTATATTTTTTTTTTTTTCATATCACCAATGAGGTACACAATTCTATTGATGGAATCTTTGTCCGCAGTAGTAAAAATTTGGAGCCTCCAAGTTAATAAAACATCAAAAATACCTAACAATTGTAAAATACAAATACAGCGGAAATAAACAGAAGAAAACTAACTAATGGAAATAAAATCATTTCTATACAATGCAAAACAAGTGCATCAAATACCTTATGTATATGGTAGATATAATTATTTATTTTGTATGGTCAGACAAAAACTAAACATATTATAACAATTGGACAATTAGTCCAACATAACTTATAGTGACCAATATATTGTATTATAAAATGAAACATAGTATCACAAACCGCAACAAGCAAAAAGAGAGACTCCATCAATACTTTTTAAAAAGGATACAGTCCCTTTAGCTTCTTTTGTTAAAAAAATTGTTTGTTTTGTTGCAAAGTGCCACATACTTAGTGATTCAATTATATACATTTCAGGGCAAGGTCACATGGGTGTTTTAGAATGTCACCATTGCTAAGAAAACTGCAGCATTCTAAACGAAAAATACATTCGCTCAGCAAATAGACTGAGTGGGTAACACAGTCCCCATCACACCATAGCTATTCTGCATGCTATTGGTAAGCAGAGTGCGCATAGAACAGCGTATGCGCACAGCACCATGGACAGAAAATTGAGGGCTTTTCCCTTCACTGGGTTGAGTTAAATACAGCTGGGTGCCCTGAAAACTCTTAACAAGGATCAGGTTTATTATTGCCCAGAGAGGATGTGAATCCATTATTTCAGAGTTGCAGCAGGCATCGGTAATAGAAAAAATAATAATAATAATAATAATAATAATAAAATATAAGCCACCATTGGACTTAAGTTCTATATATTTAAACTAAAGCACATTTAAGCTGGAGATAAAACCATTGATTATAGGTAAGAGAATGATTTTAGCATTTGTTATGACAAAAAAAAAAAAGTTTCTCTGTGTTTCTACATAGAACCATATAACTGAAGTGATACATTGAACATTTATATTGCAGATAAGTTGAATACATTGCTACAGGATATGTACATTGGATGCCTGGTTTATTGTAAAATCGTATATAGCCCTTACGGTTATTTCTGCTTTTTAAATCCAATTCCATTAGGAAACAAACAAAGCACATCTGTGTTCCTGTCCCTACTGAGTGTCAGTATACATATGAATATTGCAGCCAGAAGGCATCTTACAAAAAAATCGCATTTTAAGATGTGCACTTGAAAATGCATTTGTGTACTCGTTATTATACAGTGCTGTCCTTTGTCCTTTGAGGGAGCTCTTTAAGTAATGCGCCCAAGGTCTAATACAGCAGTAGCTGATGGCCGCAAAGTACATTGTGCTAGTGTAATCCACTTCCCTTGTATACACCTTGCTAAGGAACAGCTGTGGCCTGCCCAGGGAAAAGGGGATTTGTTTACGAAGGATTTAGAAAAGGAAATTGAGGTAATTCACATGTTTGTTTGTTTTTTGTATCTATATTTTCTTAATCCATGTTTTTGTTTTTTTTCCCATTGGAGGGCAAGCGTAAACAAAAATGAAATTATTTGAAAAGATTCCCAGCTTTCATTTGCAACAAATAAACCCATCTACCCATTCAAGAGCAAAGTTCCTGCAAATGCTTTTGTCTGAGTTCACCCCACCCGTCTGCACTTAGAACAATCTGAGTATAGGACCTGTGTAATCTGTATACAGGCTGATAAATAAATGAATGTGCCTCTGCTCTTAACCTAGAACTCCAACCCAGACAATGACACAGGACTGTGTCAAATAGACTTATCGGAGCTGTTGTCTTCTAGCTAGCTACTAAAGGATAGCCCTGTTGTGTGTGATTAGTAGAGGCAGTAACAGCCAACATAAGCAGTGCTGGAATCAGTACGTGGCAACCAAGAGGCTTAAATCGGCCAACAATGGCTCAGAATAAAGGGCCCATAGAAGAAACAGGAATAAAGGCTAGACTTCGTTAATGTTCTAGTCTGTCTTTAAATGCAGAGTTTACTGATTGAACCATCTCACCGTCTTGATTCCAATTGTGTATTATAACGTAAATTATGGGATTATTTTGTTTTCCAAATATATGTTTTCAGCCTAGGGATGGGATCAGGCATCAGTGGTGAAATAAGAGATGTTACTATTGTAAAGTTGAAACGAGACAACGTGTTTAGGGGAGAGTAGGACCATCTACTGTTGGACAATGGCTCAGTGTATATTATGATATGCATTGTGGGCCTAAATGGAATCATTCTTCACAAACTTATTGCGATTTCTCTCGTGAAACAACCTGTATTTGAAATGGTCTTACTTTTTTTTTTTTACATATAGCTTTTTTGGCAGCTTTTACCTCACTTTTACATAGCCTCTTTCTGTGTGAATACCTAAAGAAACCCAGCAGGCAGTATATGTAGAAATGTACTCTCCTTCTTTTCAATTAGATACAAATATTAAAAAAAATAAAAATGAAAATGGGTTCTCATTACCCAGCAAAAAAATATAATCAATTAATTTATCTAATATTGCACTAATTGACACAATAGTGCCCTTTGTAACTCCGGGACCCTCTACACCTATGCACCACAAAGATAATATATTTTTATTAAAAACAAAAATGACAGTAATATATTTGAAATCAGTAGTCCTACATGTTTCTCATATTTTCTATATTAGATTAGATATTGCCTTCAAAATTTGATCATCAAATTCAAACTTATAGGAGCACAATATGAATTCAGTCTTTCAGGATCCTTAGTATTTTATGACTGAAAGAACTTTCACAACTTCATGTTTGACACAATAATTATAATTAAGCATGCATACCGTTCATTGGTTTTCATCTAGTGTGTTAGTACAACAGTTCTTGCACATATATTTTAAAGTTATCTTTCTTTCTGTTTTTAATAAAAATTGTTCAATTTTGCATATACGCACTTTAGTATATATTTTCATTACAAAGTTGTAAGAACTTCGAAGTCAGCCCGGCAAATAAAGACTTTGGTCACAATCAAACGGTGGTCATGCAATTCTCATTGCTTCCCGTGTCAGTAATGTCACTGCTTTGTCATGAATTGATTGGCTGTATTTTCAAGAATATTGGCTCAACCCACAGAATGGTTAACCCCACTGTGTGCAAACATAGAGGGGAATTCTGCTGCGCACTTTTACCGTTACTACGGTAAAAATCTCCGCTCAGTTTTACTCGCGTCTCTATAGGGTTCAAGGAAAAATGAGCGGCGATTTCTGTTAAAATCTTCGCTGCTATGTTTCTCCGGAATGCCCGCGAGACACTTCGCGGCTATTTGAATTCTCCCCATAGAATACACCCCAAGTCTGGAGCCAACAGTATGCACAATACAGTTTTGAATAAATTATTTATTTCCTTTAAATACTTTACTGTTAGCGGCAAGACAAAAACAATATTGTATAAATAGAATATATTTGCTGGTACATTTTGATACATAAAGTAATAATAAGATAATGTAATAGTAAAATATTTAGTATATTCTACACAGTGGGTTTGCAAAAAAGATAACTATGGGGTTTTAACCTAATGGCAGCACCATGGCATAGGGGAACTATTATTTGCATCTCGGCCAGTGGGGTAAAGCCCTCTCGATTAAAGGGTCTCTGTAAGTATATAAAAGGAAGAAGAGAAGCTTTGTAATAGCCATATAGCCTCTATTAATGATAACACATAGATGATTTCTTTGCTTGTCTCGGTCATGCCTCTAATGTGTTTTATAGCCAAATCTCAATTTGGAAGAGGCTTCCTATGGAGAACATTCTGTGCTCATGACTGACTGATTTTTTTTTTTGGAAGGTTTCTTAATTAACTGGAAAAGGGACTGTGTTATGAATAAGACTGCTGTGAGACAGACACAGATGACTAGCTACAGTCACAGAAACACTTGATCTACAGGACTCCTCCAAGATAATGTGCAGGTGCAACATTTACACAAAGGCAAAACATAGCCCTGCAACAGGGCAGTGACTTGGATACATTTTCACAAGTTCAGTGGAGCGTGAAGGCAAAGCAGTCTGGTTTCAGTTGTAATGCTGTCAGTTGTCCATGCTGGATGCAATAGTTGAAGTTGTATGTTTTATTTTCTTCCTGTGAGTAACACCAAAGAAATTACTTTGTCATTAAAAAGCAGATTTAGATTTGTTTTATTTTTTTAAAAAAATACTTTTTTCTTTGTTCCACAATACTTGTTTTAAGTAGCAAACTATAACTATAAAAATCAAAATATGAGGTAATTAATATTTTTACCACCCATTTCTCCACCTCCACACCATCAAGGTCCCCAACTCACCACTCCTTTGGTTCTGGTCACCAATAAAATGGTGCTGCCTACACTAGCTAAAATATCATCACGTATAACTATAGACCATTCTTGTACCCCCCACATGGAGGACTCTGTGAACGAAGGCCGAGCTGGCCTGGAACAAACCATGACATCTTAGGGACGGGGAGGAAGACTGAGACAGCAGAACCCTACCACCATAGCCTGGACAGTACCAATAGATCGATGACTGACTTTTATTTATTTTTTTAAATATTTTATTAAGATTTTTGCAGCATAAAGATAAACTTGTAGAAAACGATCAACAGTCAGGAGAAAAGGAACAAAAGAAGGAACAGGAATGGTGAGAAGAAAAGAGGTCTAAGCGAAGACCTTTAAGAGGGTAAGGGATGTATAAGCAGGGAAGAAAGGCGGGGAAGAAAGCCATGTAGGGTGTCCTATATTAAGGGGCTAATTCACCAATCAGTGCATCAAGAGGGACCCCCGACATCTGGTCCGTGATAAGAGAGCCATGAGCTGCCAATGGCACGGAATTTGCTGGGTTGGTCATAGGTGTACTCACAGCGGTATGTCTGCCAGTCCCTGTGATCACTTCTGGGAGAGAAGGGGGCTCAGGTTGTTCGCAGACAGCTGCTATGGCACACTTGGCGGCATTGAGTATGTGGCCCGTAAGTGCTACATATCAATCTCAGTCATTGGTCTATGTAAGAGAGAGTAAGATCGAAGACATTTTTTGGAGATTTAGGTTTAATGAACTTTATATATCATTATGTCACTTCTCCAAATCTCCCATCTTAATATAATGCACATAGGGAATAAAACGGTTAAATGATGACACACTACACATTTTCCTATGTACAGTGAATAGGCCCATTACACTATGCACTTATTTTGGATTCTGTATGACTGCGTGTAATGGTAAAATACGAGACTAATTATACTTCTCCATAAGTGTAATAATACAACAGAATGTACTTGACAGTGAAGTATCACTTTAACCTTGTTTTGCCTACTCCTATTAATGTTAATTCCTATTGTTCCACCATTTTATTGCATGGGGGTCAGTAACAAAGACTGCCCTGTTCTCATTCAGCTGTTGAGATGGGATCAGTCATTGTGCAATTAAAATGGGACATTCCTAATGTCCATGTATGATTAGTGCTAACATGTGCAGTTGTATAAACCTTTCCGCATCTCACATGTGCTTATGCATCATGTTTATTGCCAAATAACGGCCTATTCTTCAATAAAGACATATATTGTCCTGTTGGTTATTAATCATCTTTTGGCAAACATTTGGAGGTTTTTGCTTAGCGCCATGATTAGGGTCAGACTCCAGTTCACAGACAGTCATCTTATACACTGTTGTTAATGGCAGTAATGTAACTGTAGGACGGCATAAGAGGAAAATGCATTATTTTCTTTATCATTTGCTTTCTCTGTCTGGTATTGTATCGCTGCTCATTTTTCTGGTCAAGACCTTGTCTTCTGGCTGGTAAAAACAATATTTATAGTTTATTAACCATTATTTACATAGTACCTACATATTACACAGAGCTTTACAGAGTAAATCACATCAGTCCCTGTCCCAGTGGAGCTTACAATCCGTACTCCTTACCACATATACACGCACACTAGGAGTCATTTTCTCTGAAGCCAGTTAACCTACCAGTATGTTTTTAGACTGTGGGAGGAAACTGGAGCACTCGGAGGAAATCCAAGCAAACACGGGATAACACAGAAACGCCACACACAAACCCATGACCCCAGTGTTGTGAGGCAGCAATGCTAACCACTGTGCCACTATGCTTTCTAATAAATGGGGCAGGTAAATTAGGGCATTTATCCCAGATTTCAGTACCCAGGACTAGGTTTTGACTGCTTATCCAGTGCAAGTTCCATATTCTACCTGGAGTGAGGTTGCAGCTAAATGGCGTGCCGATATAGTATCAAGGTGTGTACAGAGGCTGTTTGACAGAGGTGCAACGTTGCAGCAATAAAATCGTCCAGTGCAGCGTTTGCTTCACCATCCCCCACTGTGCTTAGTATGACACTGCGCTGTCCAGGAGCTCTCCCTCCTCTGAGGTGCTGCAGGTGACTTGCTGATTCTGCTACGCGTTTCGTTGATGTCATTACAAGGAACAGAACCAATGAAGGAAAAGTCCAGACAGAAAATAGTGCTAGTGGAAATTATGTGCAGAACGCTTAAGGCCAAATTACACTGGAAAAATGTGTGAAAATCCACAACCACAGAATGAGGAAAATATTCCAATATTGTGAACATTACGCTCCTCTCCGGTTATAACATCTTGCTAATTTGAGGGAGGGTTTTTCCTGTTTTTTTGTGTGTTTAAGCATCCACCTTGATTTCCTGCAGGTATGAATAGATTACCCAAAATCATTTTGTATTACTCCACACAATCATAGACAAGAAGCAAATGTTACTAAAATCATGTGTTTTTTTTGGTTTTTTTTGTAGACGGAGTCTGCAGAACATTGATCTTAATTGTTTGCCTTTCATTGATTTTGAATTCTCAGGCATTGTGCTTACCGTAATATATTATTATCCAGTATATTTGGTGTTTGGTATATTTGTCATTTTACATTGGTAATTGAACTTCCCTGCACTCAGTCATCCAGACTTAAGTCTGTCACTTGACTCGTGTATTTACATCACATGATTTAAAAACCTATGAAGATAATCTAATTCTAACATACTTGCAGCTGAAAACATTCTTTCATGCAGGATGTGTCAATTCCAGTCTTATCGACAGCTCTAGAGCAAAGTCACGGTGTCATATTATATTATCCTGCCATTGCACTATAGATCATCCTACAGCGAGCACAACATAATTACCATTTAATTTTACGGATCATGGAGCTGGCTGTCTTAATTGAGCCTATTAATTAATCCTAGCGCAGAAGGTATTTTTTTATATTATCGGGCTATTTGCAATAGTACAAAACAACTAGTTAATAAGTTTTATTTTATTGGGCACATTAAATAGTACATCTTTAATTTTTAGAGGTTAGATATGAAATTCAAGAAATGGCAAATGTTTGATGCAACACAGTTGCGTTTCACTGATTTTAACACCTTTAAAGTGTTTAATAATCTGTTATTGGGTAAAACATCATATCTGGGTGTAATTTATAACTTGAAAGCGCAGTGGAAATCTAAGTATCCCATTTAGTGTCATGTACCTGCAATTGGCCATAAAGCACAATGGATAATTTGGGCTGTGACTCCTCGATGCACTCATTTTGCCACCTTCAAATACCTCCAAACGTTTTTAATTGTGTAAGTCGGGACAGTCTGTGCCTGAGAAAACAACAAGCATGGCCACGACATGACGACACGCTGGGGCCGTGTCTGCATGTCATTGTGGTGTGCCATGTCCCCTGGTCACTTGCCTAGCACTCTGCCCCCAACCCATACTCCAGTATCCTAAAAGAAACCTTACATTGCTGTTTGTATCAGTGCTGGGTGCTCATGGAACTCTGTCTCTGCGATGGGTGGGATACACCTCACAAAAATCCTGGCAGTCATCATCATCATCAACCTTTTTTTTTTATATAGCGCCAGCAGATTCCGTAGCGCTTTACAATTGGGAACAAACATTAATAAGACAATACTGGGTAATACATACAGACAGAGAGGTAAGAGGGCTCTGCTCGCAAGCTTACAATCTATGTGAGGAAGGTAATACAGTCCAGTAAGTATGCCCTCAGACACCTCCTTGTTTCACTGAACATTCTACTGATTTTAAACCAAAGTATTTCTTTCCTAACCCTTGTTCAGCTTTTAAATAATTAATAATAAGTGGACAGAGTTGTCTTGGTTTCAGATGTCAGAATTGTGTTTGCAATACTTTGGTATATTTCCTCAGGATGTGCTAATGAATATCCATTAACTGGAAACACCACATCTGTGGTAGTAGTACATTCATAAATAATAAATAATAAATAAATAATTGATAATAATAAATACATTTTTTTTGCTGTGGAAAATTTCAGCCACTCATGCCTTGGTCATGCCATGGGTTCCTAATGAATCAATGGGTTACTTTCTCAGGCATATTGGGTTGAGCCCACAAAATGGCTGCTCATCCATTTATCATTCTTTTTAACTTTGAAGCTCAAGAGATCCTGGAGGGGAGGTCATGTGGCTAGTGCTGGGGTACTAGTGGCACCGTAATGTCTGATGTGAGTGTGATCTATCTACAGCGCTGTGGAATTAGTGGCGCTATATTTATTGGAGGCTTTTTTTTTTACTACAGAATACCACCCACAGTGTTGGGTTGTGAAATAAACCGTGTAGTCAAATAAATACTGACTTTTTTTTATGTCACAGTTGCCTGTAATACATTCAGTATGTGTGCTATGCTGCAAACTTCCCACATCCCTCCAGACATTTATTAAGTACATTGTGTATTTTATGTATTTTTTTTTTTTTTTTAACACGTTCATGACATAAATCAATATTGTTTCCATAATGGGAAAAGAATCCTTTTGTGCAGTATTGTGACTAGACCGAGTTCGAGGATACCACCAGGTGGCTTCAAGGGGAGAGAAGATAAAACTGCTCCTCTTTTCATTTATTTTCTTTTAATCTTTTGGTGTACACGATTATAATGATCCACGTGAAAGCATTGTACTGTGGTAAGATCTGCAGGCTTCAGAGGACAGAGTTATCCTCCGCCATATATGATGACAATACTGCCTGAAGCTGCACATTCCGGCAGCCAGGTAAAGAGACTTGTTAAATGTTTAACACCGCGGGAGATACACCTGCCCTGCTGGAACAGCTCTCCGCTTGTGTCTTACACTTCCTACTCGCATTGTTTCTCATCTCTTCTGACACTTTTTCTTTTGCCTCTGTTAAGTCATAAAAGTGGACATCCCCATGCTGGCATCAGCACAGCTATCAGCGTGCAGGTACATGCTGTAGTTACAGCTTGTCACATTCTTACATTCTAACCGACTAGCAGTTCTTAGCACCTGGTAAGGACTCACTCACATATATGCACCTGAAATCTAACGCACGCTTTTAGACTTTTTTATGTTTTTAATTTATTTTTAATGCATTGTAAACAATACTGATGCGTTTCGCTTTTATCAGCGCACTCTATTGTACTGGTCGAGCGCGTTACTTCACGAGAATCAGGACTTGCCTGTTCTAAAACATTTTTAGAATGCAATACTGGGATCCAGCCCATAAGAAACTATTTATCCTATGTGTAATGCGCTTTCTGGTGTAAGTTAACAAGCGCTAAAGGTGGGTTATCAGGTGGCAAACGTTATACTTGCTGTTCTGTTACACCTTTATGTGTTCTGTGTATTTTCTTTTTTTACAAGACCCAAGAGGCAATGTGAAAGCCCCATTAAACAGCTTTTCAAATATGGAAGGTAATGAAGTGCACGGTGGGCTTACAGTTTATAGCAACTTGCTGGTAATGGGATATGCTTGGTCATGTCAGTAAAAAGTCCAACTTTAATTTGAACGAAAGGGTAAAAATCAAGCTCAAACTAACCGTTAAAGTTATCAACATGTCTAAGCCTGTGTGAGTCACTGTAGCCTGATTGATAAAGGGTAAGCCGGAGAAAAGTGACTTTATTACTTTACTGAAGACAGTTCTGTGCTAGCTTCCAATGCCCAATCAGGTTAGAAGTACATGTGAAATCTTCTATTTTCCCAGATGAGATGAAATGTAAGCTTTTAGTAGATAAGTACATTTTATAGAAAATGTATCATTTTTTTATCTAGTGGCCCCTGTGGCTGAATTTACCCCACAAATGCTACTTTTATTTTAAACCTCTGGTGTAAGAGACCTCTATTTCATAGATGTAAAGTATACTGACATACGCATTGTAAAATGTCAGCTTTTCTATATGGTAAACAAACATTTCTGTAACAGAAATTCTTTGCAGTGATTATTTTACCCCAGAATTTAGTGCATGAGTAATGTGATTTATTAATGAATGTTTAAGTCAGACGTTTCTCAGCTCTTACTGGCTTGTGTTCAAGTGAATTGAGGTGTGAGGAATTGCGAAGATGTTTGTAAAGGCTCCTATAGACACCTATGGACATACATGTGTAATGAAAGAGATCATGGGGTAAGTTTATCAAGCTACGGGTTTAAAAAATAGAGATGTTGCCTATAGCAACCAATTAGATTATAGTTATTATTTATTTAGTACATTCTACAAAATGAAAGCTGGAATCTGGTTGCTATAGGCAACATCTCCAGTTTTCTAACTCGCTGGACATTCATAGTTTGATAAATTTACCCCTATGGAGGGAATTCAATTCCCTCCGAAGTACCGCTGCATTAAAGCTATTACTGTAATTATGATAAGTTTAACCCGGCTTTCTGCTCGCAGCTCAGGGAACTGCGAGCAAAAAGCTGGTGTTAAAACTACCGTAATAACGGTACTAGTGTGCAGCTCGTGTTACATTTTTCAAGTGACGCGGCCAATTGAATGAAATTTAAGGCTATGTGAGTAGGTGTTTTCTCCCCTGTCCAGCATGAGAGATAATCCTAACACATAAGACCCCTATTCATTGTGTGGCATAAATACCTATGTGAAGTAGAACGTACATCAAAGGAGACTCTGTACATAGAAAGGAAAAGGTTCCTGCTTATATATATATATTTGTGTACACAACAGGTGAATAAATCCATGTATCATTTAGGAGTTAACCAGACAAATGGGTAGAGAGCACATTGGATGGATCTTTTTTTATAAATCCTTAGGAGATCTACAGAAAAATTCCCCAATTTAGTAAAGCAGCCAGGGTGACCATTTAGGCTCTTTGACTTCTTGTCACGTGTATTACCAATATGTAGAAGTAACCTTTATCCCTTCCACAAACACAATGCCTGTGAGCCTCACATTAATGCTGCTATTATCTGTCAATAAATGAATTAAATAATATTGTATTTCATATATAATTTTCTACCGCATGACTGGGATAGATCTTCATTGTGAGAGTAAAGTAATGTGTCTCCTGCTCTTGGTGTCGTGCGTTGCAATGCACAATTGTTGTATTCAGAAATTCAACATAAACCAGTTAGATATGAATTATTTTATTTTAAACATTCAATGTTTTGAAGTGAAATCTGGTCACAGATGTGAGCTGCAGTATCTCGGCATTCCCCAGGTTGTGGCTGACGTGGGACATGAGACAGCTCTATTACTATGTCTCTTATATAACATCATCATCATCATCATTTATATAGCGCCAGTAATTCCGCAGCGCTGTACAGAGAACTCGCTCACATCAGTTTCCTGCCCCATTGGAGCTTACAGTCTGAATTCCCTAACACACACACACACACACACACACACACACACACGGGTTAATTTGTTAGCAGCCAATTAACCTACCAGTATGTTTTTGGTGTGGGAGGAAACCGGAGCACCCGGAGGAAACCCACGCAAACAAGGAGAGAACATACAAACTCCTCACAGATAAGGCCATGGTTGGGAATTGAACTCATGACCCCAGTGCTGTGAGGCAAAAGTGCTAACCACAACATGCCGATACTTTGCAGACTAGTGGTGCAAATGATGATAATAGTGAGTTGCTGTAGAAAGTTATGTACAAGAGCAGAGTTTCATTAACAACTGCAGATGTTTATAAAGGTAATAGGGCTGTATTTCTGCCTGTTCAGCGGCTAGAAGAACAAACAGGATCTAGGAGAGTGGCCAACTCTTCCTGGAGTCCGGGAGAACTCTCTAAATTTCAGGAATCTCCTGAAAGACAAGTATGTTTTCCCATTCCCTTATTTGTCCCATTACAAATAACGAAACAAGGTGTGTAGGAGAGAGCAGCATGTGGAGTGAACATTTACCAATTTAGCGATCGTTCACTTACAATGACCAGGACAGTAATGCTCCTGCAGTGGTATCATGGGCCTTAGATGGCGTTAACTTTTGGGGAAAATCTGTTTTTTAAAAGTTTTTTGCCAGACCTATTGAGCTCTGTAGGCTCAGCAATAGCCAGTGAAAAGGGGGATGTTGATTGTGAAAGCAGGGTTATCACCGGGTGAATCAAAAACGAGCCCAATTGCTAGCCCAAAAATAACAAAAACATTTTCACTAACAAAAGAGCGTCAGTGAAAATGTGAACAGTTCTGGAAGCAGAGGGTTTAAATGAGCCAAGTTTGGGGCCATCAATTGTTTCTGAGGATGAAATGCTCTAGTAAATATGTTCATAAACGTCTGTCAGTTGGTAGATAGAGCAAGGTGCAGCCTTACAGATTCCTAATGTGTTCCGTAAACTCTGCAATTTACTAGGGCACCTAGTACAATGCAATCTCTAAACGACCAACGTTGAGGTAGCGGATAGCTTACTTTTATATGCTGATAGTTGATACTTTCAGTCCTGCAGAATGAAAAGCGTAACCTGATTATTTTAAGATGAGTGATACTTCCCCTTTAAAATGTTTTGCTTCTCAAACATAACGCGGCTGAAGGAAGCAAAATTAGCCTGATTTAATTTGACTTCCCTGTTTTCAGTGTCCCACTGTTTGCACAGGTGACAATGAAAAGCTCTTTGGTCTTGGAGTCAGCAGTTGGGGTTACTTCACACCCTGTGATTATCAGGCAGACAGCCTGCATGGTGTCTACCTGGTAGGATAGGAGAGCTCAGAGTGGTTAGTGGTTCCTGCTGAGCTATTATGCCTGATTAATTCCCAGGTCAGGAAATACTCTGTCCCTGTAATCCCTGCACTAAAACTGTGGCGTAAAGTTTATTTTTTCTACTGTTCTTAAACAGCTCGGGCTTAAATTCTTGTTTGTTCTCGGATTATTGCTGAGAAAACGCATTAGTTATTTTTCAGATTGCAAACCTGGGATGTTTAAATTGAATAAGACGTGGCTTAAACACACTCCAGATAATTTATTTGTATACATTAAATGGCTGAAACGCTATAGTTTTAAATGCACACACTTAGGCGATCAGCTTGCTGGTGCTCACAGATGAATGTGCCTATTCCACCTGGGATCCGCTAGTTGGACAGGACAGCTATTTAAATGAGTGATAAAATAAGAATATTCCACTGCCTTCCCGGGATAATTATCAATAAAATTATATTATTTGATTGAGAAAACAGGAAGGAAAATATTTATTTTAGTTTTTCCAGTCTGTGGATTCAGATCTCCGGCATGTCTGCTTTATTGGGGCAAAATATCACCCCTCCTAATGTTTCCTTGCCACTAATTATACCTACATCATGCCTACCTAAGGCTGGGTACACGCTACAGTTTTTTCAGTCGCGTATTGGGTCAATCAAACGATAAATGAGCGTTTGGCCCGATATTGCATTAGATATTGCATTGATGAACGAGGATCGTTCCAAAGCACAGACCATCGTTTGATGCGATTGTCCAGCAGAATTATAAATCGCGCTCGGCTATGAAACGGTGTCCTTCCAATCCTGCAGTGTGTATGTGCTCACTATCAGGATCTCCATAGAGTTTACAGAGTCACGATCTGTAGTGTGTACCCAGCCTAATCTACACATGCTACCTAGCTTTATGTGGGCTTTTCGAATAAGCCTCTCATAACTACATCCAAGTCTTTTTATTGCCCCCACCATTTATACCGGTACCCCCTTCTGTCTGCCCATTCACGCTTGCCCTTGTTTTATCTTGCCCGCCTCCTCATTCCCTGTTGTCTCCATGTGCCCGCTCCCTTCCTATCTTGTCTTCCATGTCTGGGTCCAGGTCCATGAACTCCATTTTTGGTGATGTGACCTATTTATTAGATATAATAGACCTTATAGTTTTGAATTCGCGCCTCACATATTTGCTAAACAGACTGCACCCGTACTTCTGTGGTTGCAAGGGGGAAGAATGAAAGAACCACACCCAACCCCCCCATCCCTTCCCAAGAACCCTACCCCTTCCCCGGACTTTGCATCTAGTTGGTGTCGCTGCCACTTATACCTTTGTTACTGTGCCACGGCCAGCAGGAGAGACCACAACAGCTGGGGGACCACAAGTTGTGGCAGGCTCCATACACTGCTGGTGTGTGACCGTATGGTGTCCTCTCCCACTATAAACTGTTGTGTGAGAAGTTCAGGAGCCCATCGCATACTGTATTTGGGGCTCAGGGGGATGAAGTAGTGCTGTTCTGTTTAACCCTTGCAGTTTCTAGCAAAACGGAATTGCAGAGGAAAAAAAAAAATAGAATGAAAGCATGTGGTACTAATTTGATTCTTTCCCAACATGAGGCACATGTCAGAGGAGGTCCACAAGTCCAGGTCTAGTTAATAACAGCTGCGGGGCAAGGTTCTTTCAAAGTCAAAGCATTACGGTGTTTCAAGCTTCTAGGAGACATTTAACAAGTTAAGCTGGCCACAGGGGAAAGCAGCAACGCTACAATCTGCTTGTTAAACGAACCTTGCTTGATATTTGTTGTGTAGTGGCAAAAAGTTTAACTTCAGTGGCGTGAAAAAAATGATTGGTCACAACTCGCAAGCTCCAAGGTATATGGACGCATTCCTCCATTGAGAATTCTGCTCACTGCCTATAAAATGATTTACAATGGGTTTTAAAATGAGTCTGGGGTAATATAAAAGCCTGGGGAGTATGGGAAACAATATATACATACATGTAATATTAGGATCACATGTTCAGGATTTACTTATATAGGTTTTTTTTTATGTATTAACTGCTAAATAAGTAGACATAGCATTGGATGCTTAAGAGGAATTTAGATGCATCAAAGATATACATTAATATACCGAAATATTGTAGACAGCATGTCTACATTTGTGCGGCATATACTCAGGCCCAGTGTTGGAAATTGACTAGTATACGGTGGCATAACCTCTCCTACTGCTCTCACTGTAAAACTGTCCAATTCCATTCATTTACATTTTCCATACCGACACTTCTATTTTGCTTCTTAATTTCCGCAGCGGCCAGTGCTCAGGTTAATGTAGACAGCCTAGGCTAGTGCCCTGTGCAAAAAGGGTACTTGTTTATAGAAAAAACTTCATATTTGTCATTTCACTGTGCACATATTTTAGATCTTCTGTTCTAGTGCAACAAGATGCTTTGCTGAGTAATGCCAACTTATCACAATTGTTTGACAACTGTGTGGCATCTGTGGATTTTATTTAATTTCTGCTCCATGGCAGCTCCTTTATTGTTGTTGTTTTTTCTGCACAATTAAAACAGAACTCTGATGCGTTAATTCTATTTATGAAAATGTATACAGTATTCCCTAATAGATAATAATATAGAGCCTGATTCATTAAGGATCTTAACTTAAGAAACTTCTTATTTCAGTCTCCTGGACAAAACCATGTTGCAATGCAAGGGGTGCAGATTGATATTCTGTTTTGCACATAAGTTAAATACTGACTGTTTTTTCATGTAGCACCAAATATCAACTTTAAATTTCAGTGTACAAATAAGCTATAGAGTATTTGTGTGCTACATGAAAAAACAGTCAGTATTTAACCTATGTGCAAAACAGAAAACTAATTTGCACCCGTTGCATTGTAACATGGTTTTGTCCAGGAGACTTAAATAAGAAGTTAAGATCCTTAATGAATCAGGCCCATCATTTTTAAGGTATTGGTGTTAACTTACCTGCTGCTTTCTGGTAACTATATAGACGTTATAAAATGTAAAAAAAAATTGTTTTAAACTATCTACTTGTGAGATAGAAATTGTATCAAATGAGTTTGGAAAGATAATAACCTGTGATCTCATGTCCCTTCTCTTGTCGGATAGCCAAGGCTGCTGTTGGATTTTGCAGAGATTGATAACGTTAAGTCTTTTTTTTTAAAATGGAGCAGAAAATTAAATAAACATTGAGGACATTGAATAAAAAACAAAACAGTTTAAAAAAATATTCATATGATGCCTAATTATGTATTGGGTACATTTTCCCTTTAAATAGTATATTCTTGTCCATAACGGTTTCTAAATGCTGAAAGCCATCTGTGTAGCACGCCGCAATCATTCTTTCTCTGTGTAGAAATATGCTGCAGATATATTAAAAGACATTATGTGGTCCTATAAATCTGTATTACGCCACCAGTTCTTGGTGACGAGAACATTGCAGCTTAAACCTCTGAACATTTACCATGGTCTTGAATTACAGCGGTCACTGTTTCTACCTTTTGTGGCTGCGGCTGAGATCTTAGCCTTGATAAGATTTGACGATACAGGTAAATGCTGCTTTATGACCTGGCAGCAGCTTGGCAGCTTTCTGATTGAGAAACTAAGATATCAAGTAACCTTCCTACTAACACAGGGATTTTGCTGGAAAAAGCCACACGGGACTCGTTCTGCTTCTTGAAATGACCCCGTATCATGGCGACATTGTCTCCAGCAAGTAGGACAGGCTCTGTAGCCGTCACAGTGTCCCAGACACAGAGGTAGTAATAAGCCTCACATCAGCCAGAATTCAGGGCTGCATTGCCTAGGGCAGTACTGTACCGGGGCAGAGTAGAAAGAATTTAATGCTAATTTCATGTAGTTTTTTGTGCTTCATCTTTACCAACAAGCTATATTTCCTAGTAAAATTATGAAGGAGGGTGTTGGATAGAGGGGCATGCACATATAATGTATGTCATTAACATAGATCATTCCTGGACATCATCATCATTATCTTCTATTTATTTATATAGCGCCGCTAATTCCACAGCGCTGTACAGAGAACTCACTCACATCAGTCCCTGCCCAATTGGAGCTTACAATCTAAATCCCCTAACATACACACAGACAACATGTCTCTCTCCAGCATGCAGTGTCAGCTATCAACTGACTATCTACTGGCAAATTATGCTGGGACTTTTAGTTTCACAACACATGGAGAGCCACAGGCTATCCAGGCTTGATATAGGGTCTAGTCACTGTCAATGCTTAGGGTAGACTTAGCTCTAAATCTGGACAGCTATTCTGCTTATTATTCTTGTATATACTGTGTTACATATGTGCTCAGTTACTCTTGTAAACTGAGATGATTAAAAGTGGGTTTTTTAAGTATTCTATAAAGTTCAACTTGGTATCTTATTTCAGACGTCAGAGTTTTTTTTTAGGGATGACGTTTTGTGATTTGATTTGTATTTTTAGAAGTGTGGATGATAAAATATACCCTTACTAAATACTGTTAAAGGTAATGAACATGATTAGAAAGCCTTTGAGTGCCCCTAGGTGGCCAAAAGTAGAATGGCAGGCAAATTTCAACATTTAATGTGTATAATTGTTGGCACATTTCCAGCTAAGGAAGTAGAGAACTGTGTGTCGTAATTAATTATAACATAGCGCATTCATTAATAATGGAATGAAATCCTCTTACACCAATATTCTTGCATGGCAAGGTTCATTCTCTTTGCATGTAGTGTTTATATATGTGACAAATGGTAATTTATTAGTGAGATGGGGATAGTCTGAATCTTTGTAAGTGTAAATACAGTCATTCTGTATGGAGTAATGCCCTCCCTCCTGTAAATTATATGGCTACTGGAAGTACTTAAGCAGTTCTGTGACCATATAAAACATAATGTTGTACACTGAGTACTTTTATACAGGTCACCGAAATCCTAGGTGACTATGAATATTTGTAATAATTTACAGTAGGGGTGTCTCATTTCATAATTATTTTTTTAATTGTACTTTATGATATATTAAATACGGTGGATACAGCGCTCCTTTTCCGTTTTTTGATACTTGGTCATTTCATAATTACCCACTTTTCATGGGAATATTCAGGGGAGGGGAGTCAGAAGAGGTGGGTGTAAGGCGCATAAAGTTTCACTAAGTGCATTGTCACGACCCCGCCCACTCACATACTGCATCATCATGGGCATATCCACGCCTACCTTGGCCACGCCTACCTTGGAATGACGTAAACTCCGTATCTGGTTTCTCTGGATTCTGGGAGTTTTCCCCTAATGCGGGGTTGTAGGCAACTATGCTTTATTCCCTTTTATAATACAATAATGCTCACTGCAGTGATGACTTTCAAACTCTCCAATTATAAGAAGTTAAGTCAGAACTCACTGTTTATACAGATCATTTACAGGCATTTACATGTTGGATAATGTAATCCCTACTGTAAATTATAAGGATATTAGAAGTTGCAGAGGAGTCCTGTGACCATATATGCAGGCCATGGACGTTAGAGGTAATTCTAATATCCGGAATAATATAAAGTAGGGAGTACGTTATAATTTATAATACACAAGTTTTAATAAAAAAAAAAAATTGTGTATTAATGTTAACGGACAGTGCTCCTGTCACCTACACGCATGGTCCTGTCAGCCATTTTGTTCCACACAGTTGTATTTCACTAGAATGCAGTTCAGCTCGGGCATGTGTAGCGAGAGATATACATGTAACATGAAGCATGGCAGTGTTTAACCAATGTTCTCTTTCTTTACACATTAAAGAGCGTATGCTGTCTGCAGACAGTGGAGACAGACATTTTGTGGACTGACCCGATATTCAGTCTAATTATTCATTAAGAATTAGTGACCCTGAGGAGGCGTGAGGTGATATCACTAATTTCTAGTTTTTGTAAGTAGGCATCAGGTACAATTTTTAATATGGCTTTTTTCCTACTATTTAAGCCTTAAATCTGGGACATATTGAATAGCTAACTGCTAACATTTCATAAGGGTTACGGATACATTTTAAGAGCAGGTGAACCTCCCATAGCCATTATATATAACCATGTGAAGAGAGAGGCATTGGGTGATTGTATTTCTTACTTTGAATTGCACAGTCATCTTTAGCAACCCACAAGCCAACTTATATCATCCGTGTAAAGCGGATTCTCCTCATATTTTCAATGCTTTTTTTTTTTTTTTTGTAACACAAGGTGTCCGAGTGACAAACGTGTTGTCTTCTGAGGAACAAAAGTGCTCTGTGGCTGTAAACAACAAGTGTATACAATGAGGAAGACAGGAGAAGAGAAACAAGGAAACTGTATAATGATGCAGACAATTAAAGCAAATATTTGTTTTTGGAAGGAAGAATAGGTGGTGCCCAGAGCAGCAAGCGCTGCAAAAGCAGGAATGGGAGGGCAGGGCACATCTTTTCTGGAAGTCAGATAAATTTCATGCTCTTTAACATTTAGTGTGACTGCAGAGCCTGGCTCCTTCCTCTGGCTTTACCCCCAGTGTGAGGAGAATAGCAAAAGTGACAGAAGTTCACTCCACACCGGGCAGCGGGAGGCAACCGTCCCAGTCTCCCCTTTAGGCCATGAGAGAGAGGTCACAAAAGACATCTTGTGAGGATTCTTTGATGGAGAGAGGGGGGGGGGGGAGAGCAGAACTTGAGAGCGTTTAGGAGATATAGACTAACATTTATTCATTTCCTGTACTTCACGCGGTTACTTTGACACTTTGTTATGCTGCCTTTGCTTTAATTAAAATCTTTATTAATAAAGGTGAGAGGTCAAAACAACAACTTCAACACTAAAGAGATGGAGCATTTTGGAATTCCTCACTCTTGAACGCACAAAATACAAGATATCTGGCTCTGAAAAGTGACAAAAAATATTCTTGTTTTAGTTCAAAAAAGTCCTTTCAAGAACAAAACCATTTAGCTGGCCACTCCACTCCAGTCAGTGAGGCCAATCGTGACTTTTGCTTTTTAGTAATGTTCCTTTTACGATACACACAAACACAGCATTCATACATTCTTTGGGGTGTTACAAAAGGATCTTGGCAGAATAATTACTCCTCTGCTTCACCTACAATGTTGGTTGTCCCTGAGAAAAGGGGTCACTTAAATGTGTGGGAAATCAGTTTAAGCCCTTGTGAAGGGTTCAGCCAGCTTCATTATGAAAGCTGCCATACACTGGAATACATTCTGCTAGCTTTCCATAATGAGTCTCAACTCTCGCACTGCATTGCGAGGATGCATGATGTTTTATTATTGGTATAATACATAAGATGAAACTGGGGATGCATTTATGAAAACACATAGATGACTGTCCAAAAAAAGTCATGTAACCCATAACAACCAGGCTCTATCGTTTGTCTAGTTCAGCTTACAACAGCGATGGGCAACAGACGGCCTTGATCTGCAGCTCCTTCCTGCTTTATGTCTCATCTGCCCTTTTATCTGCTTTATACCCCATTAGCCACAGCTCCATCCCTTATTCTCTGCTTTATGCTTCAGCATCACATGATCACTTATAATGGTGGTGGTGGGGGGGGGGGGATTGAAGAGCATTTTGTGTGTAGACTGAGGGACATAAAGAATTTGAGGTGCGAGTGGGGAGGCTGCAGGGTGTTTTAGTACAAGGGGGAGGCATGATAGGCATTTTGGGGTAAATAGGGCTCTAAAGCACATATGGTTTGAGTAAGTTGACATTGTTTGTGAGGGTTCTGCTGCATTCGCATATAAGGCATCCCATTGGTTGTTTAGAATACCACTGGGGACATTACTGAACACTGGTATATAATTGTCTGAGTACCGAGGGTTAATGGAATACTAAATGATCCCTCTTACCTGCCTGCTTAAACTACACACCATTCTACAACAGCGTATTTATTATAACTCCAGTACCCCTACATAGGTGAATAAATCATATTATCCCATATATTGCTACACAGGGAAATCCTATCGGATGTACTTAAGGAGAAGCGTTGAGAAGCCCTAGAACACAGTGTGACACTTGTGGAACATTCTTGTATTGAATGGACGATTATGTATCTCTGCTGTACAATAGCAGCTTAGGTGGTGATCCACGCTCCAGAAACACAAGCAGAATATACTTTGCAGTTCTTCTCTGTATTTTAATGTCTGAGTTTTGCACACACCACCAGCTGGATCAAAGTGTTTGTTCTGACCTGACCTGACTACCATGGCAGTTAGAATTCCATCATCTTACAGAGGAGAACCAGCAGGGGCTGATTTAATGAACAGCCAGGCAGCTTCCTAGAAGAGGACACTTGAGCATGTATGCAATCAGAGCCGGGAACACATTAATCTGTGGGGCGGCGTATCAAGAAGCTCATTATCATCTTGTGCAGCCAAAACACATAGCTGGCTGTTGTAATCCCAAGACACAGGGTAAATGAAAGCAGTGGATAATATTTTGTAGCTTTTTTCAATTAAAAAAAAAAAAAAAAAGAATTCAGAATTTTCATATAATTACTCTTTGTTCATCCTTTGTCCTCTTATTTGTAATCCTGCTGTATACTTGTGACTTCTGGCCATCCCTACATCAGCGTCCGCAGCTTCACCATCCTTTATTTACATTTGCTATTTGACATCCAGTTTAGACAATCCCTTGCTATAGTATAAAAGAGAAGGTTAATGCGGGCAACTCAACCATTGAGAAAGTATTTAAGGGCTGACATGTCTGCAGTAGGGTGACCTTCTCTTTAATGGGAGCACCTCACCTCATTCCTATACTATAGGACTTTAAAGACTGGACACATTATGAGGTCCCCTGTTCCCTTCCTTCATCATCCATATACCAGGAGTAACAATATGATTGTCTTTTATTTATAAGGCGCCACAAAGGATCTGCAGCGTTGTACAGTATGTACATATAGGACATACATGAGAACAGTAAGCACAGGTACAGTTACATACAGAAACACTCCAGGATAACAGGTGGACGTGTACAGATAAGCAGTACAATGTGACATAGATCACATACCGTATTTCCCCATGTATAAGACGCTCCCATGTATAAGACGCACCTGTATAAATCATGTGAAAAAATTGAGGATAATGTTTATAGTCTTTTGCAGAGTAATTGGTGACTGCAAAAAACATTATCCTCAATTTTTTCACAGAGTAATTGTGCAGCGGGTACAGAGAGGAGAGACGGAGTTCTAACCCTATTGTCCATTCTGCCTTATCCTGTCAGATGCTTCCTCTGTCCGGTAAAGTCTTCTTCCTTCTGTCCGTTCTGATGCTGGAAAGCCACTTACCGTCCTCTTCGCGATGACCGGATGTCCAATCAGGACTTTGACAAAGTCCTGATTGGACAAAACAGCAAATGCAGAAACCGGAAGTGAGCGTTCCACCTGCGGTTCACGCACCACATCCGGTCATCGCGGAGAGGGCGGTAAGCGACTTTCCAGCATCAGGATCAGTACGGACAGAAGAAAGAAGACTTTACCGGACAGAGGAAGCATCTGACAGGGTAAGTGCTGCTACCACTGTATAAGACGCACCCAGTTTTTAGACCCAAAATTTTGGGGGAAAAGGTGCGTCTTATACATGGGGAAATACGATATATTGTCAGCTATGCTGTATTCAGTTCCAATACCCAGCCTATCAATTTACTAATAAATAGTAACCTCACTGAGGCATAAGGCCACATGTGTGTCATTAATTCCTAGTCCGTTGGCTGTATTCCCATGAATGTGGATTCAGCCCACAAAATGCCTGGCACCCACGTGAGAAGGCAGTGGGTGCACTGTCATGAGTTTGCGAAATATTCATAATTTTATCCCTACTCACAGAATCACCATTCTGCAAAAAAAATGAAAAACATCTAAGTTTAAGTCCAACCCTCACTGAATAAATACCACTACTGCCAGCATTGCTTTCCCTCAGAATACTCTGCTACCCCCTTTATCCCCATCCCACGCTGCACACACCTCACAGCAGCCTGGTTTGCTGCCCAGTGCACCAGCAATGTTGTTATTCCTCTTCTATAAACTCTTAAAAGACCACAAGGATACAAGTCGTCTCATTTATTAAATACCTCATGCTTCTGTGATGACAGTACTATCTAATAAATTGATAGGCTGTATATTGATTGAGCTCACAAAATGGCTGCCTCCACTGTGTATAGCTGTCTGTGCACTTTAAATAATGGACAGACCCTTTGTTGTGCATCCATATGTCTAGTCTTTAGTTTAGACATTTTTATGGTCTGGTTTCATCGTTTAAGCTGTATGAAAATCATTTTACATTTTGATGGACTTGGAGAAAAAAAAATAGAAACATTTTGTTTTAAGTTCTCCATTATGGAAATAATTTAAGGAATTCATCTCGTAAAGCTTTCGTGCAGGAGATTATTGATTTGATTTAAAGTCACCCAGAAAGCAGCACACCTGTCAGGTTTAATTGTCTCGTACTTTTATTCAGTCAAACAATTATAATGGGAGAGAGAAAAAAAAAACCCAAGTAATTTAATTTTCAATGGTCTTGCCAGAACAGCAATTCATTTTTGTTAAGATCAACTATTCCATTCTTCTCTGCAAAGCAGTTTGTCCTTGTGCTTGTTCTGCTAAATTCCATCATATGTCTGTCAGACTCTCGGAACATCTTGATATCCTTGAGGGAAAGTGCCAGTACAGGGTAAATATTGTGAATGGAACATGGCAGTGTATCCTGAGATAGACATTACTGTGATTGGGTAAGTCCCATCCATATGTCGAGTCTCTACCAGGGAGCCGGTGTTATCCATGTGCAGACCATGTGTCACTCTTCCAGCTAAGATATATAGCTCTTTGCAGGAGAAGGATTGGATATGCTTATGTTACAGACGTTAAATCAATTTGAAGGACCTTCCCTACAGATGTTGCCTCTTGTTATGCTGCAACCCACTGAATTGTAGTGAGAACTGATACTTACTATACAGGATTGAGACAGAATGAAACATATGGCATTACAAAGGAACATCAAGAGTGTATAAAGATTGCGTGGACACAGTAATAAAGTCCAAGACTTTTTAGATCTAAGTAACACATTCCTGATAGTTTGTGATGTGTGACACCTTTCATGCAGTATGTGTAGCAGAAACAAGAAAATGGCTTCATACAAGTGAAAACCTTATAAACTATAATCCATTGTTGTACAGGGAACGCTGTGTTCATATGACCGTCATATGACATTATTATGAAGTTCTTTCCAGCAGTACATCATTGACTAACAGAAGACACATTCATTTAATTGTAGCAATAATTCAGTGTTCCGTTTAGTTGTTGAGTGAATGCTTTGGTTTTGTCATTTAGTCTGTCAACTGTGGGCAAGCTATGTCTCCAGCCGTTGTGGAACTACAAGCCCTATGGCATGGCGTTCTGGGATTTGTGGTGACACAGCGGATGGGAAGACTCAGGTTCCCTAACTTAACTTATGTGCTCTAGGCTGTATAATTTCTAGAAAACTGTACTTCAAATAGAACTTGGTAGTAGTTAGAGTGAGAGTGTAGTAGGAAAATCCCGGTGGGGAGGGCAGGTGAGGTGGTGCTGTGGTGCCACAATAGTGTCATTACGTTTCGGGGATGGAGGACTAGACCAAAATTATATGTTTTCCAGCAAATTGTGTCATTGAGCTACTGGCCTGCCCACTTTACTTGGACGTTATCAGGATGGAGGAGGGTGGTCGGCTCTCTCGTGAGCCCGGGGGAACTCCCCGAAATTCAGGAATCTCGTGGATCTTCCAGGAGAGTAAGCCAGTATGGCAAGTAGACTTGTTTTTATTATGAGACGATAACATTCTTTGCTTATAAAAATGAACAAATCAAAACCTCATACGTCCTCTGCTCAAGAAATACATCCTTGGCTCTACTTTTAGCTTGTAGACTATAGAGGGCCCATCAGTGAATCAAATTACAAAGACCCACTGAGTTCATTTTACATTATATGGGACATATATTGTATACCATATTATACAGTACCCTAGAATATAGTCTTATTTGGGTATATGAGATGAAGTAAAAGTTTCTTTTGCATACTTACAATATACCTTACCATACGAGTATATGAAAACAAGTATTCAGTACAAACTAAACTACACTGCTAAATGATCCAACCTACTATAAATCGGCCTTCTACACCTCTAATCTAGACATCCTCATCCCTTCTTTGCAGAAGGGACCCTCTAGTACAGGCTTGGCTAACCTGTGGCACTCCATGTGTTGTCCCAGCATACCCTTCCAGCAATAAGCTGCTATATATTGGCAAAGCATGCTGGGGCTTGTAGTTTCACAACACCAGGCGTGCCACAGGTTAGCCAATCCTGCTCTAGTATGTTAGGATATGTCCCTTCTGGGGTCAGGAAATTATAATTGTGCCATCAAAAATAGGTAGTTTGGTTGTTTTGCTTTTGCCATTCTTTTATCCTTCATGCTATAAGGTAAATTCAGTTCTCTTAGCATATAGGCGGTGTCACCTGGGCACTTTAAACTCCACGACGTCTAATCACTCCAGATTAGAATGATCTATCTATCGTCACTGATGTATATTTCTATTATCTAAAAGAACCTGTACTTCTGACATCCAGTGGGTCAATATGATGTGTTTAACAGTATAAGGGCTACTTAATAAAATAGTGCAAGTAAGACACATGTTGTAACCCATAGCAACCATTTCATTAGTGTGACCACCACAAACTACCATGTATCTGATTGCTATGAATTCCACCACATCAGTGCACTTTGTAACAGATTATTAAATAAGCCCCTGATTGCTTTGTTAATGTGTTACTACATTCTCCAAGGTTAATAAAAGGAAGAACAGCGAATTTACTGTCAGGTTTGCATTTTGCATCTGCTGTTGTCAAGTGTCCTATGAATTGGTCTGCTAGCTTATTCCAGATATGTGCTCACAATAGGGCTAAGAACAAGGTCAAGAGCTTGCAGCGGAGACACGCACTGAGCTTGAGAGCCGCCATTGTCTTTCCAACACATCATTAAATGTGATCATTGAAACTGGTTCCAATGAACAAAGCAACACATTTTTATGAACATTTTGTCCTTGTACCTCTGTCATTTTATGATAAGTTGTGGGTGGTCTCTTTCAGGGATAACGTTGTATCTGGGGAATATTGTACTTGGAGAGTAACAAACGAAGCAGCAGTTGTTGAAAGACTACAGTTCCCAGGACGGGCAGTACAGGCTGCAACTTGTAGTTCCACCAGCAGATTGCCTGAGTCTGCTGTCAGTTATTGATCAAGCAAAGAGAGAGGTTTTCAGCAGATAGCAGAGTCCATGGTCTCTATTAAGCAGGATAAAAGCAACTGCTGTGAATATGTATTATACTCTGTTTACCAGGTGTCCTACAACACACTGATTGTTAAGCTTTTAGCATTACGCTGGCAGGCTGGACTGGCCATAACAGCATCAGCAACAATGGGAATGTATCCTCTGCTACCAGATGTGTAAATGTTATACATTAGTGTATTCACAGTATTAAATGTGTATATTATTTCCTACCGTACAGGTGCATCATCCTACATTACACCAACTAAAGCTGCAAAATAACATACACTATATGGACAAAAGTATTCGGACGCTTGACCATTACACCAACAGGGACTGTAATGATGTAATGTTTTCAAATACTTTAATATGGAGTTGGTCCCCCTTTTGTAGCGATAACAGCTTCCACTCTTCTTGGAAGTCTTTCCACAAGATGTTGGAGTGTTTCTGTGGGAATTTGTGCCCATTTCAGTCTGTAGAGCGTTTATGAGGTGAGGCACTGAGGTCGGATGAGAAGGTCTGGATCGTAACATCATGTTCCAGTTTATCCCAAAGTTGTTTGATGGGTTGAGGTCAGGGTTCTGTGTGGGCCAGTCAAGTTCTTGTACACCATACTCATCAAACCATGTCTTTGTAGTCCTTGCTTTGTGCACTGGGGCACAGTCATGTTGCAATAGAAAAGGGCCTTCTCCAAACTGTTGCCACAAAGTTGGAAGCATAGCATTGTCCAAAATGACTTGGTATGCTGAAGCATTAAGATTGTCCTTCACGGGAGATAAGGGGCCTAGCCCAAACCCTGAAAAACAGCCCCATACCATTATCCCTCCTCCACCAAACTTCACAATTGGCATAATGCAGTCAGGCAGGTAATGTTCTCCCAGCAACCGCCAAATCCAAAGTTGCCCATCTGACTACCAAACAGAGAAGCGTGATTCGTCACTCCACAGAACACATTTCCACTGCGCTAGAGTCCAGTGTCGGTGTGCTTTACACCACTCCGTCCGATGCTTGGCATTGGTCTTGGTGATGTGAGGCTTGTATGCAGCTGCTCGGCCATGGAAACCCATTCCATTAAGCTCACACCACACAGTTTTTGTACTATAATTAATTAATGTCAGTGGAAGTTCAGAACTCTTCAGATATGGAATCAGCAGAGCGTGGGCGACTTTTATGCACCATGTACCTTAGCAGTCTATGACCTCATTCTGTGATTTTACGTGGTCTTCCGCTTTGTGGCTGAGTCACTGTTGTTCCTAAACACTTCCACTTTCTAATAATATCACTTACAGTTGATAATGGAATATCCAGCAGTGATGAAATTTCACGAACCGTCTTATTGGAAATGTGGCATCCTACAGTACCACGCTTGAAGTCACTGAGCTCTTCAAAGCGACCCATTTTGTATCAAATGTTGCAAATGGAGACCACATGGCGAGGTGCCTGATTTTATACACCTCTGGCAACGGGTCTGACTGAAACACCTCAATTCAGTAAGTAACAGGTGTGGCCAAATACTTGTGTCCATATAGTGTATATCCTTTGCCTTCAATATGTACTCATTTTAAAAACAGGAAAGCCAGTCCTATTGGATCCAGCAGTTAAAGTTAGGTAAAGTGTTTTATTGTACTGTCCCCCATTCTCAGGAATACTTACTGTAAGCTGATGGGTGTCACTTCCTGGCTCAGTTTGCTTAGACTGCTGTGACATCATTGTCCGTTACTTGTTACGTTGTAGGCACACACACTAGTCTTTTTCAGAAGTATAGATGTATTTTTATGCTTACACTTTTGTGTGTGTTACCATTATTATCAGTGTTGTCAACCCCTGGAAAATATGTTTACTGAAGATTTCAGAAGAATAAAAAATATAGTTTAAGTAAAAAAGAAAATATTCACATACAGTAATAGGTATAAAAGATTTCATTCTGTTCAATTTGAAGGGAAGAAATTGGAAACAGGGGGTTAACTGCCCCACTCTAGCTAAATATACTTGTACATTACTGACCTGATTCATTATGGAAAGTAAACCAAAAAAGTAGTAACTTTGGACCTTGACAAAACCATGTTGCATTGGAGGGGGAGGTAAATATAAAATGTGGGGACAGATTTATAGTTGGGGTAGGGCATGTCCTAGATCAACTTTAAATGTCAATGGAAACATAATAATACTGTCACGTTTTTGTTTGCTACATGAAAAAACAACTAGTTTTTCACTTTTGTGCAAAATATTGTGACACGAGCCGCGGCGGTGCCTCAAGCCGCTGTGACTCATTATTCCTTGCCGACTAGGACGTCGCTTCCGGTTTTCGCCTTGACGGTGCTGAGGCAACGGTCGGGGCACCTTGTGTTCAGACACGCAACTGTGGAAATTAATTAACAGCCTTCTGACCTGATTCTGCTGTGCCTCCGATTTGCTGATTGGTCCATCTTTGTATATAAGGCAGGGAGGGCTTATAGCGCTCAGTTCCTGTTGGCTTACCTGCTCCTGTCAGTTTGCTGAAACCTTTAGATTGATTCACTGTGTATCACCCACTGCTGGTTTCCTGGATTTGATTGTTTGCTTGTTGCCCTGACCTCTGCTTTGTTACCTTAACTACCTTTGATTGCTGCCAGCCCTGACCACTTGCCTGTACCTGACCACGTTACTTGCTTCGGACCCTAGAGCTCAGCCTGTCCCTGACCACACTTTCTTGTCATCTCCGTGCTACGGTTCATTCATAAGCTTGTACTACGCCGAGTGTAAGACCCGGGGACATTTGAGTACCTGTGATCATAACAAGCTCTACGGGAAAGGCGGCTTCTATACGTGAAGACTTCTACATCCAGTTCTACAAGTTCATGATAGTAACCGTTAGCCGTAACAGTCCAGAAGAAAATTTACTCCTTTATTTACCTTACTTTCCTTAATGAATCAGGCTCAAACTGTTTTATTTAGTTTTGACATTGCAATTACAGACTGTCAATTATCAGACAATTGTCTGATTATCTTTTGTTATATTGTATCAACATATTATTTTGTGCAAGTAATGAGACAAACTTACATTCATCGCTAACAGATAAAAAACATAAGGGTTATTGTAGGGGCTGCAAAAATGTGTCCCAACAATCATGTTAAAAAAAAAAGGCTGCAAAATTACATTTCTATGAATGTGTTGTGTAGAGATTTGCAACAAAAAGGCGAATCTTATGCATATGTGTAAGTTAAAATCGGACACATCTCTAAAAGCTATGGTTGACCTGACAAAGTGACATGTCTAATATATGCTCAACTTTGGTACACATGTGCAGTACGGAAATTGGTATTTTTACATGCATCCAACTCTGTATCGGGACCCCAGTGAGGAAACAGAGGGCCCAACACACAGTTTAATTTGTGTATGTGTCATTAAGACACCAACAGTTCCATCCTAAGGTAGAACTTTGAGACTTGTATACTGCAGCAGAAGACGAAAACCTTTTGTCTTTGTTGTTGGGTTCTTGACAAATTAAGCAATTGGTTTATATCTGCAAATGGTTTAATGGCAAACAGATGTAATACCAAGGTTTTGCTAATTGAGAATTTATAGACTAAAAGAGCAATGGGTGGGGCTGACTTCTTATTGCAAATGCTTTTCCTGTTATTGTTGTACAAAAACCAGTTCAAAATTCGGGTGTATTATAATGACATCAGAACAAAGCATATTTTGTTCACATCTAATTTTATGCGGTGCACTTGTAACAAATTGATTTAAGTGCACTTTTGGAGAGAGAGAGCAGGACAGAATTGATTTTGTGGTCAATGAATTGACTTCCATGACGAGACTGAGGTTTCAGAGTTTTTTTTATGCTAACAAGCAACATAATGTTATTCAGATGGGGGATGATTGATATTGCTTTACTTTAATGTACTTCATATATTTCACTGGATGCTGAGCCGCTCTTTGAGTCCCACTTGCACGCTGAAATACAATATATGACCCTTTTATGATGATTGCCTGTATTATAGGGGAAAAACAAATTACAGTGAGAAGCAAAATAAAGACAAATTCAGATCCATCCAAGATGCTGTTCCTACCACAACATCTAATACATGTTGTTTGTAATTATAAGTAGATACATATATGGTGTTTAACATTGCACCTTTTCAGGAAAACATGGATAATTGATGCTATATAATTGGGACTATAATGAGGGAATTTGTTCACAAAAGTTTACTGCAGATGGGTTGGCAAATTTGGGTCTGTAAAAGGCAATTCTTCTCACCAGATCGGTTTTGCTTATTTTGAGAATTCTATAAACAGTCCACTACTTATTTGGAAAATGTGTTATGTGATGGCATTGCAAACCTAGCATCTCTATGTTCTGTATTCGATACATTTTCTATGTTCTGTGAATGACGCAATTATCTAGGGCAGCGGAGGCCAACCAGTCGGAGGCCAAGAGCCCAAAAATATCTATAGCTACCGCAAAGACCCGACTTTATCTTTTTATATATGTGTGCAAGTACATATACCCAGTATAAACACGTGCATACATGCGACACACATATATTGAAAATATAACAATTTACAAACCTCCACACATTCCAACAGATCTCCTCAAATACACTCAGATTGCCTTAAATGCCTTTCAGCCTCTCATGTCCCTTACTTACCTGTCACATCTCTCACACAGATGCTGGATCCAGCGCAGAGGAAGGAGTGAGAGCACAGTACAGCTCTCCTCCTCCTTCCTTGATTGGACTGCTGCAGTAACGTGACCTCCCTGCATTATGCAGAGCAGGTCACATGACTTGGCTACTCTCGCGCAGCCGAGCTGTCTGAAGTTCACTAAGCTGTCGGCTGTCAGAAATTCACTTCTCTGGGGCTGGAAGCACCCATAGCACTGTGAGTACCAGCTGGTCAGGAGCCTCAATTCCAGGTTCAAAGAGCCTCATTTGGCTCGAGAGCCAAAGGTTGGCCCCCGCTGCTCTAGGGTCTGTGAATGATGTACTCTCTAGGGCCTGTATGTGAAGCATTCTTTAGGGCCTGTATGTGAAGCATTCTCTAGGGCCTGTATGTGAAGCATTCTCTAGGGCCTGTATGTGACGCTTTCTCTAGGGCCTGTATGTGACGCTTTCTCTAGGGCCTGTATGTGACGCATTCTCTAGGGCCTGTACGTAACGCTTTCTCTAGGGTCTGTATGTGACGCTTTCTCTAGGGTCTGTATGTGACGCTTTCTCTAGGGCCTGTACGTGACGCTTTCTCTAGGGCCTGTACGTGACGCTTTCTCTAGGGCCTGTACGTGACACTTTCTCTAGGGCCTTTACGTGACGCTTTCTCTAGGGCCTGTACGTGACACTTTCTCTAGGGCCTGTACGTGACACTTTCTCTAGAGCCTGTATATGCATTATGTTCTACTGATATTATGATTATATTATCACTTGGAAAATGTATCTCACAGCAGCCCTGGTGTACCTTGTAGATGTGATATGTTATATATTATGTTGCATCTGTGTATAGAGATTATAATTATATTTTTCTGCATTCAGTATGTGAATTATAACAATACTATAAAATGTAATTTCTATTTCTTAAATTCACATACCCCAAAAAAAAAATACAACTGTGATTTATGTCATGCAATGAATCATACTTGATTCAATCAATGGTCTTTTTTTGAAAGATCCATTTCTTTACATTTACCATTGTTCACTGTTTATTGCCAAAACATCTGCTTAGAAGCTGTACAATGATATTTTAATCAGATTCTCCCATGCATGGGACTGCTGGGCTACGGAAATATTCGTTTGTCTGTGATATCTGAGAATAATATTGTTGATCCATGTCAGATGATGGAATGAGAGATTTTTGTAAAGTCTGATTCAATTAGATTTGATCACATAAAAAGATCCTGTACACTGTACACAATAATTCTCTAGAAGAATAGCTATAATCTTGTATATGAAAGAAGTTTAATGAAAAAGCACAGACACAGTCAAGGCATTGCCTTACTTTTACAGAGCTATTTTTTTTTGCCATCATCATCATCATAAATAGGTGAATCTGATTTGTACCAATAATAAAATAGTATTTAGGGTTAAGAGTGTCTGCTGACTTCATCCATTTGGCCTCCATGTCCTTCACTGACCACTGAGTTTAATGTTAACTTAATGGTTTGAGGAACAAAGCAGTTCCATGTAGCGTTGTTTGGTAAATATGAAGTATATGTATTTTCCATTGGATCAAGGTCATTAGTATATTGGGGCATGATCAGTTGTTTAAACATGTAGACAGCAGCCTTTGCTTGAGAGTATACGAAGTTGAATATATTCTAGCACTTAATAAATACTATGGGGTAAATATATCAAACATTCTAACAAGGAAAATTGGAGATGTTGCCCATAGCAACCTATCAGATTCTAGCTAAAATGTATCTATTACATTCTAGAAGATGATAGGTAGAATCTGATTGGATTGCAACACCTCCACTTTCTTTTTTAGAATGCTTAATAAATCTACCCCAATATGTCTATGCACTTTATTTTTTGCACTAGGCAGATTGTTGTATCATTGTTTCACATTCCCCATAGACCCTGATCATCTTGTAGAAACTTAAGTGCTTTAGTATCTTTTGTTTTTTTTTCTTTTATGGTTTTGTTGCACCCGTATTTTATTAAATATACATACCCCTGATTGCATCCTCATTTGCGGTTTTTACAGTTTATTACATCATAATTTGACCTTTTTCGTCATGATTCCTTGTGCCACCCTATCCAGCAAATGATGCCATTTTCCGTTATGGGTGCACTTATCTTGCCACTTTGAGCAGATTCTCGCTTTCTGAAAATAATACTGTCACTTCTGGTCTCTTCCCAGCACTGTTTCAGCAGTTTATCCTCCCTCCCTTCCGAAAAGATATCAGGCCACATTAGTCATTAAGCATTAGTCAGTGCTTTTGAAAGGCAGTGGATGGCACTGGAGATTTATGATGTCACTGTCAGACTTTTAGGAAGGTTAAACCGTAGAGGGGGGGAATAAAATTACTGGTAATTAAATTTGCAAGCAGGTTGCCATCCACAGAAGATTTATTGCTCCTATGTGGTAGATGGTATATCCCTTTGAAGCACAACTGGAACGCAGAGAGGACCCGTCCAGCTGACTGTCTCTTTTCCATTACATAATTAAGCTCTTTTTCTTTTTTAGAACGCTGAAACAGCATTTAAAGGAAAGTCATAAATGAATCTATAAATGGCATTACTGCAAGGACATTATTGTAATGGCTTGATGCAATAGCTTAAAATAATAGCCACTGGCCTTTATTGTCTGACAGCTCTACTGAGATGAACCAGTAGGCATTATCTCTCTGCTAATACAGTACAGAACTCCCAACATATGCTCTTTCATCTATTATACAGTGTATATAAGTCCAGACTCCTATTAGTTTCCATATGTTCTAGTGATCATTCTTACACTGAACAGAGTCTGCCAGGAGCGAGATGAGGACATTCTAATTGTCGCGTTAATGAGCATTCTTTCCTCGGAACTTCATTATGTTGTACAACAATGGATTTATCTTCATTTCCAGTTTTTTTTTTTTATAGAAGTTTCTCTCCCAGTTTTTCAGATGGTGAAAGAAGGGCACTTTTCCTGGTATAATAAATATAGACAAGGCTGGGCAGATAGCCTCAACAAATTATATTTGTGCTTAACTTGTTGGAGAATTTAGAGGCCTATTTATTAATGTAACACTTATCACATCAATAGTTTTATCGCCACGATTGAAGCTTATTTTATAGTCATGGCAGCTAATAGAAAACTACCCAGAGCATCAAATGACCATTTCCGGTCTTCTCTTTCTGCTACTGTCTTATGAAGCGTCAACATAACACTTTATATTTAATTCTTCACATCTTCCCTGCCCCAGAGCAAATTACTAAATTCCCTACCACACACACACTAACCTACCAGTATGGGAGAAAACCAGAATGCCCATGGAAACCCACTCAATCATAGGCAAAACAGTTATTTATTATTATATTTTAGTTATTAAATTTAAATCTTTGTATTTCAGCTCTGTTCCATTCACTTATGTAGCAGGAGTCAGACTCCCTAAGCTATATATATATATATATATATATATATATATATATATATATATATATATAGACTGCTCGATCAGCTAATTAGTGAAACTAATAAATAGCTATCATTTGCAGCAGGCTGTACCGAGAAGTGACAGGAAGATAAGAAACAAAGAAACCGCTGCAGATCAGGCCATAAAAGAGTAACAAAGCAGACTTTATATGCAGCATTTTATGTACACCAAATAGCTAATGATATTTTTATCTATAATCCTAGCTTTATATAAAGTGCTGGCTGGCATATATGTTTCATTGTCACTGTATATATTACTATCCAGTTACAGTTCTGGGGGGCGGACTATCACAAGGTCACGTATTGCTTTATAGAAAGGTTAGTGGGTTCATAGTTGGCTCAAAGAAATCGGTGGCGTCAGGTGGGAGATTTATATTTGTTTTTAAAACCTTAGCTTTGTAGTTTAACATTGTAGTTAAGACTAGCATCATTATCGGTTTAATTGCCCCTTTCACCAAATATTGTTTTAGCCAAAATATTTTCCTCTAGCCATACTTTCTGTTTTACCATAATCACGTACATTAGTTTTAGAATATATAAACAGACGTATAACGGATAATATAAAGTATAATTGTGTCTCATTAACGTCACTGGTTCCTAGTGAATTCACAGGCTCCTAAATATAATAATAAGTTCTAAATATCGGTTTAGTCCCCAAAGTAACTGTCTCTGCTGAAGTATGTGTGTATGCTGTCCCAGTGCTCAGGCACTGACTGTAAGGTCAAGTGACTGCTACATAGAACAATGTGTTTGTGACTAACTTTATTTCACTTAACCTTCTCACGGGACACAGAGGTGGATGGGGGATAATTCTGAAAACTGGTGCATGTGATAAAGTTGCTGTAACCTGTAACAGCCAATCAGATGCTGTCATTCCTCTAGTTCAGTTTAGAGAATTACATTAAATGTCTGCTTGGGGTTATTGCACCAGTTCTCATAGATGTCCTCCTAGGTGTCTAACACAACAGGAGTCACTAGAGGCTATTTTGTGTCTCATCTTTCAAGTAGATGAGCGAGTCAGGATAGATGACAATGCACTGAAGGAAACATTACTTACGTTATCCTGCGGAACACCGAGTCACAGCTTCCAGCATCTATACAATTGTCCGTTACATTTTATGACAGGTACATGTTGGAGGAAAATGATTGGAAATAATGTCTAGATATTACATTGTATAATACAGATGATAATGTCTTATACATCTGCACCCCAGCACGCCGTATAACAATTAACATATGTTCTACAGTACCAAGTACCAGGCAAAGAGACGGATCCTATTTTTTTTTTTCTATGTTTCTGATTAACATTTGCATTGTGTTATGATTTGGTCGTAAATAAATCAGAGCTGCACTAAGTGTATACTACACACTTGTGGCCCGCATGGATTTTTTTTAAAGGAACGTATAAATCAACTTGACATTCATACTGCTGAAGGTCATTATTTCTTTCAGTTATGGGATTGACTGTCAACCCAGCACAGTCGGGATACAGTTACAAAATAGCTGAATGCGTTTCAAATAACTTTCCCTCTATTAGTAAATATCCTGAATGAATCTGTATTCCTCAGCTAATTACCTCATGACTCAATTATTTCTAATTATCTGAATATCCCTTGTTTTGTAAAAATTCAATCTCAAAACTTACAATCGTTTTTCCCCTGGGCTCCACAAAAAACAAGTTTTTCCAAAATATAAAATTGAGAGGTCTCGATTTTAAATAAATTTGGTCCTATCTATGGAAAAATGAGGGGTTAATTACAAAAAGTGCAAATGTGTAGTGCCCATAACATACAGCCAGCAATTACGTCTGCTCGGTCTAGTGCAAGTTACATTATAAAAGTACATTTATATCTAATTGATTGCAGCAGTATGAGTTGCACATTTACACTTTACAGGTAAGTAACCCCTACTATAGTCTTGTTTTGTTATTTATTTATATCATTTTCATTTTTTAATGTCATCATTTTTAGTGTCCTATTTATAATTATTTTTTATATAAAATAATAGATGTGTTTAATTTTTCTGCTTTAATCCTAAAGATAAATGTGTGCAGTATATTACTGTGGTAATATACACATTAAATCCTATCAATTCAGCTTAATATTCACTTTCGTTATAATGATGTTTCGTTATATTGCACCTGTCCACATTTGTTTTGCTTTAGAACGTGTTCTCTTGTTCCTCATCAGTTTTTCCGAAATATGTTTGGAATGATCATATTATTTTCTGTAACATCATTTTAGAAAAACTTTCAGGTTTAGTACAGCATGCAAACCGATTGCATTTGTATTACTATTATTGTATATATTATTACTATTGTAGAGATGAATGTATTTTACTATATAATATGTAATGTTTGTTTGTGTGTGTGTTTATATGTATGTATGTATGTATGTATGTATGTGCGCGTATATGTGTGTGTGTATATATATATATATATATATATATATATATATATATATATATATAATATTTATATATTTTTTGTGTGAGAGGGAGAGAATAATATGGTGTTATTTATGAAATGCTACCTGTAGTCCCTGTATAGTTATTTTTTGTTTTTTTTGCTTCTTTTCTGTTTTCAGTGACCTCAGTGAAAACCAGATTCAGGCAATCCCCAGGAAGGCATTCCGCGGTGCGGTAGATATTAAAAATCTGTAAGTATTTTCCAATAGAGCTGTGTCTTTTGGGGCTTTATGACATTGTGTAATGCAGCGCATACGTTATTACCACACAGTTCTAATGTTTTATGACATTCAAACAATATTTTGACCTGTTTCGAAAATGTAAACCAGCAGACGTCTTGCAACAGGAAATCATTCTTACATGCAAAATTCATAAACTACTATTTTTCGTCTCTGTCCTGTTTCTCGTAAGGATTTTTAAGAGATGCAATAAACTTTTTTTTTTTAACTCTTTATAAGATAAATTAAATAATTAATCTCCCTGCAGCAAAATCAAAGGTTGTAGATTTATACCCAGACCGATCTTTTTACAGACATGTTTATAAGCTGCCTTGCAGTGTTTTGCAGAATGTGTTGCCTCTTTTTAGCTGTTTTTATTTTTAAACACAGGTTTAAAATAATATAGATACTTTTTCATTATATTTTTATTTTTTATATATTATGTATTTTTTTATGAATTAAATTGACAGATTCCCTTTTTGGTGGTACATAATCCAGAACACCAGCAAAATTCACACAATAGATGAAAAATAGCAAGAAAAATAGTTTAAACATAATTTTAAATCTATAATTTAGGTTTTGGGTGGAGTATCAGAAATTATACCTGATCCCAAAAATATGCTTGCCTGTGGTCCGATGTTTACGATGTCTGGTGGATCAGCTGAGGGCTTGCGTGCGCCCAGTGTCGGTCCGCTAGCTTCTGCTTGCTCACACTGTTCTCTCCTTACTCCTGCTGACCCTGGTCTATTTTTTTCACTGAGGCAGTGTGGTGTTCACTGACACCATCCTGCCAGCAGGACACTCTGGATGCGGCAGACTGCGCCAGATGCGCACGGGACGTGCACTTTTAGAATGGGGTATAACTTTTGATAGTAATGTTTATTGTCCTTTAACATAACAGGGACATTTGCCTAATGACAGTGCGGAGCATGTACTCCAGATGATTTAATTATTTTAAAATGATTTAAAATAAAAAGTATAACATTGTTTTATATTTGATATTAAGATGTGACACAAAGATTTCCCTTTTATTGACTGCCTTTAATATGATATTTTCATAAAATAGCAGATTGTTGGCGACCTCACAGGTTAGCACCAGTGATCACTGGGCATGAAACCAGCTAGTGGTATAAAATAAACTATATGGATTGATTACTGCTGCGTAATAGCCAGTGAATGTCCTTAGGCTTGCAAGGCTCTACCTGCCAGAAATTCTGCATACGTATGAGTGTGTTTTCCCGCTGTGTCTATTTTCACGACAACCTGTCAGAATGAAAGAGCAGACTTGTTGTGTTGATGGTGTATACACTATGGCACGAGAACGTGGGGAAAATAAAGATGCGTATCTCATAGATTTACAAATCAGTCTTCAGCCTGATTCTTAAGCAGTGAAGCCGTGAGTGCGAGATGCAATCTGCCACATGTGGATCTGTACCAAGTAAAGTAGATAATAGTGATATAGCGATTCATGTATAATCTTTATCCATTGTCTGACATGATCAGTCATCTCTAGTTATACAATTGCTACCTTATTATCCGATTTATTATGATTTAGTAAATAACTCCTGTTATTGTTTTTTTAACAGAGGTAGTTTGAAACAGGCTATTTGACTTACTCCAGGGTGTGTTTCTCCCCCCCCCCCCCCTCCCCAATTCCCTATAATTGCTGTTGCATGAAATATGGATGAAGCATTTGCTGGTAGATCCGCCTGTCATTTTTCAGTCTTGTTAAACAATTCACAGTTGTATCTGTGCACAGCTGTTGACTTGCGGTTCGGAGGACCTGGAGAAGACACGAGTTAATGGTAAAGGAATGAGGGTTGCAGATTGTTTAGACATTAGAGGGACTGACCTGGGAGAACTGGAATACATTGCCTCACAGCAGGGGTTAAACAGCCAGCAACTCTTCAGATGTTGTTGTGGAATTACAGTCGTGGTATGATCTGCCGGCAGAGGGTGACCGTGCATTCTGGGACTTGTTGTTCTGTAATAGCTAAGTGAGTCGCAGCACGGTGGCTTAGTGGTTAGCACTTCTGCCTTACAGCACTGGGGTCATGAGTTCAATTCCCGACCATCTGTGAGGAGTTTGTATGTTCTCCCTGTGTTTGCGTGGGTTTCCTCCTTGTGCTCCGGTTTCCTCCCACAAAAACATACTGGTAGGTTAATTGGCTGCTAACAAATTTACCCTTGTCTGTGTGTATGTATGTTAGGGACTTTAGACTGTAAGCTCCAATGGGACATGGACTTATGTTAGTGAGTTCTCTGTACAGCGCTGTGGAATTAGTGGCGCTATATAAATAAATGATGAAGATCTTGGAGCAGCAGCCCGTGGTTCACGTAACCTGTGTTTTCTGCAGATACTGGCAAATAACCATGTTCTAATTACAACTTCACAAGTTCCTCCATCCTCCCAAGAACTCTTGTAACTTCTGTACCTATTTTTTTCACATTTACTGTCTGTCCAAAACGGAATTGGTGTTCTCCACAATTTCCTTTAAAGCAACATCAGCTTGGCTTCATATTCCTAAATGATTTGCCTGCTTAAAAGGGAATGCCTCAAAATGTTACTTAATTCATGCCCCCCGGTTGATGATAAAATGATTCAAATTGTTGTTAACTTTTTTTACTGCCTATTGGTAAAAAATAAACCTAATATTACTGCTGTTTCTAACCTATACACTTGTGAGCTTAGTGGTCTGGGATATAAATTATATTACATCAATATGAATTATATCTTTCTGTGAAGGGAAAATGTTGTATACTGAACTTATCTGCACCAGTACACACAATACGTACTGAATTTGAGGAGAACACACATCGCAGACTAGGAATGACCTCATCTCTGCTTGTGTCCATTACAGAAACTTGCTAAATTAATTAAAAGTCTAGTCATGCATCTATGAACAGAGGCCTGCTGAGTCCATGGGTGGTGTTTGCGACCCACACGTGCAGGCGGACTTGAATGCTTGGTACTCAGGTGAAGAGCTGCGCCAGTGAGATATGCGCCGTGTACTATGTACATTTGTGTCCTCTCGCTGTCGTACTGAAGAGTCATGTCTGCCATGTAGGTTCCTGCAGATGTTGTAGACACAATCTACCTAAAAAACCATCAGATCCTTTCCAAACAAAATGATGCGTTCCACTGACCTTTACCAATGTCCGTGGCAGCTGTTATACGGCCTTTAATAGAATTTATTTTACATTTTCGCAAGCATAAAATATAGGTAGCTAAAGTGGTGTTTTCAGGTTAATTGGAACAGTAAATTCTTAATGGCTCTCTTTCATTTAGTTAATGTAATGCACTTTAAGGCAATCAGAGGAGAGTGACAGCATAAATTGCTTAAGTAATCAACTTATAGCATGGTTGCTGCAAGTCACAAAGCCAGCGTACTATAGAGAACCAAATATTTATCTTAACTTCACACAAAAATCATAATGCAGTCCTGCTGCTTATTGGGAAATGACAGGTTATTAAGCTGGCTGTAATCCGTACACATTACCTGTGAACTGAATAGTCATTTTATTATATATGAATATTTTTTAGCCTATTTACGCAAAACTGAGATGCACAAGGAGTCTTCAATTTTGTGACATAATGTCAGCTTAACTGCACAAACCTCTGCAAAAAAAGCTTTGCATGCACTTTAATTCTAATGTACCAGAATTATCACAGACACATCTGGTCCCACCTACATAAATATGTCCAATAAAACCATTTCCTTCAGTGATGACTATAAGAGAATTCTGTTTTTTGTTTGTAAATAAGGGAAGGTCTGCTTGGGTAGGGAAGGGTGATGCTCCTCTTTATTATAACTTAATATCACCCAGTTATACACCAGTGGTGCTCTTATATGTTTAACAGTGTCGCTAATATGTGTATAAACGCCGGTAAAAAATATCTAAACTGTGATGTCATCACTTCAATATATTAAATGGTATGAAAAACCTCTTGCTGTACATTTTGGGGATATTATAAATCACCTTGGAGATCTCTAACCAATCTTGATGGTAATAACCTTATAACTTACAGTGGTGGGGTGTATTATAACATATATTACATAGGCCACTGATAAGATAGGCACAGGTTGCAGAAAGATATGTAAGGGTACATACTTTCTGGTCATATGGCAGAGCAGTCTCCCTGGAATGTACGATATACAGATTATTGCTGATTAGCTTATTCCATTCCATTGCAGTTTAATGAATTCCTCTTTAACTTAGATATGCGTCTTTATTTCATTTCTTTTATCCTAACTCATTAATGGGTACGGTGATAACACCCATCTGAAAACGAGCAAGAGGAAGCGCACTATCTAAGATCAGCCATGTTAAACGCTACAAAGCACCTCGCACTTAAGTGGCATCTTGTAAAACTGAGAGAGTTGATTGTCCTCAATGATTTCTCCTCTCCGGGATGATTTAGAAGACGCTGTGTCAGCAATGATTTATCTATTGACAGCTAAGGATAATAAGATACAGGCCCACATACAGCTTGCCCTTTTTTTTAGATTAACCTACAGACTGCATTAGGCAAATTTGATGGCATGGAAGGATTTTGCCAATTTGTCTGGAAGCAATTCCTCTTTGGTGCTGTACGAAGAGGTGCATTTCATGCCATGGAGCAATTTAAACGACTTTGATAGATGGTTCAGGAGGTTAAAGTATTGTACTGTACATCTATATTATCACTTTAATAAAAAGCCAATTTAGTTAATTGCTGGGCAGAATTAGTCTGCAGTCTGGGAGAGCTGCTACTGCAGCAGGATGCAGAGCTTCCTTATTACACACAATGGTTTCTTAAATGAATGTCTTACTGGAAACGTCTAGAATTGTAATTTTCTATTATATGGAATCAGCATTTTTTCTAATATTAAATCCCAGAACGTTTAATATTTTCCCAATCATAACCTTGAATATTATTATTCTTTTTTTGACTGTATATTTTGTCATCTTTGCCCAATTGGGTCAGGAGAAATGCCATAGGTAGGGCGAGAGTTGATTATGTGGGTTGTAGCAGTAATAGTAGTAGTATGTAGAGAGAGAGGATGTTTTGCAGGCAGTTTGTTACAGAGAGTAGGGTTCCAACAAGATAGCCGACCTCTGGCTTTCCTGCTGATGCTGAACTGACATTCCCATGATGCTTTGCCAGCAAATGTGGGAATGCAGATATATCATACATCAACTCTCAGATCCTAATGTTTCCTGGTGTCAACCTTGGAATAAGACTTGAATCCTGAAATGCAATGATTTGTGATTTAGCACTTATGTCCAGAACAGATCTGATTTTGCAGGCAAAAAATGCCCATCCAAACCCACAGCCTACGTCTTGTAGACACAACTCAAGTCTTCACCAGCATCATGACTGAAGTGGATAAATCGGTACAACACACAAACTCTATGCCTGACATTATTCTAGACATCATTATTATTATCTTTTATTTAGAAGGCGTCACAAAGTGTCTGCAGCGCTGTACAGATAGGACATACATGAGAACAACAAGCACAACCACTGGTGGTGTTAAAACCGTAAACATAACAATGGGAACAGATAATAATAAATGCCTGTATACAATTAGCACAATAATATAAGCGTATCAAAACAATTCAGCAAAAGGACCAACGAGTAAGACAGACAAGTGGGGAAGATGGAGAGTGGACAGACATAAGACCTAGAGTAGAGGGCCCTGCCTGTGAGAACTTACTTTCCAAAGTGAGGGGGCAATGGGAGAGAAAAGGAGCAAAAGGGACAGTAAGTGAGGTGCTGAGATCTGCAAGATACAGAGGGCAGCACTGTACAGAGAGTCCTGGAAGGTCCAGATAGTGTGGAAGCCCAGATTAGCAGCCTTGTCCAAATGCTAGCATTCTTATTTACACGGATAACAGCAATGAAATGAATGCTAAAACAGTGACTTTTTTCATCGCTGCAGTCACCCTGCAACTGACCCTCATGAAATTAACCCACAAAGTTTCTGAACTTCATCTATACCGCAGTTTATTATTATTATTATTATTATTATTATTATTATTATTATTAACATTTGCACAGTGTCTGCTCCACAGCAGTTATCCAGAGCCCTGCTAACATACAGAACTTAAGTCTACCCCACACTTTTCAGACCTATTTACTGTTGTATATCATATTGAGCTTGTTTTGCTCCTTCAAGCTGATGGCATTATCGGGACATTGAGTGCATACCTTCATGCACCATGCATGAGAAGGGGGTGTGGTCATATTGAAGCATTCCCAGCGCTTCTGAAGTTACTGGGCTGCCACTAAACATCTCCCATTCCTTTCCATAATAAAGACCATTTCAATGCCACATGAACCAGTTACTGGAACACATCTTTCAACTGTCCTGGAATCAGACAAAAGTCCTGCAGTTGTCCCTTCAAGAAAGTCCTGCAGTTGTCCCTTTAAGGGCAATACTGTCCCACTCAAAAAAAGCACAACAAAAGCTGTATTTTCACAATATTCCCTAAACTCACACTTATCACAATTTTTACATAAAAGGTTACCATGGCAGATGAGCGATGCAGTGATAAGAGGAATCTTACTGCTCACCAGGCCAGTGCAGGTTTCTTCTGTGCAAGCGTGAGCTGGCTTTCACATGTGCGCTAGAACTAGAAGCCTGAACTCATGTTTTCGTTGGATCTAGGGGTTTTCACCTATTGATAAAAAGATCCATAATGTATGTTAAAAAATAACTTCATCTGACTCCAGTAGTGCTTGTAGTTATAAAGAATTTGCATCAAAACCACCATATAAATGTTTTAATAGCGCAGTGTAAAATGGCAAAACATAAAAAATGACTACTTTAATAAAAGCAGCACCTGCTGTGTTGGGGTGGTCTGTAGGTTTAATTCTTCTTCCAGGATGTTCTGATGCTGCAGGTCTCATGAGATAATACAATAGGCAACTATTAAACAGAGCAGAGTTAGTCACCAACTTTGTAGAGCCGCCTGGGAAACGTATTAAAGCCACAAACCGTTTTCTTGTACATCATTTAGATATTTTACTTTATGTTCTAATCATAAAAATTGCCAGAGCATTTTCGCTATAGAGTGCAGCTGTGCGTGTTGTACGCTCAATTAAATGATAAGCAAAAATGTTAATATAAAAAAATGATTAGTGACATGAGAATCGTCTGGGGGTTCTGCAAGTCCTCATTAGGAGTTCATATGAAGTTGTTCTGTGTGTTCATTCATAAGTACACAGCTAATATGAACACTTGATTTCAGCTGATATACATTGTATTGGAATTTGACCATGACATCAAATAAACGATATAACCATACTTGCCATAGGACGTTGTTATCATCAGCCTATACAACTTAAGCCCACTCAGATAGGTGCACCCATAAAAATATCCCAAGTGGTTCATGGAGAAATTTTTTTTTGTTTGGGGTTTGTCTAATTAGCAACAAATTTTACAATATTTAGCTACTCTAGTCTCTTTACCAGACTTAGATTAATAGAGCAAGAACTATCACCTATTTAGGTATGATTGCTTTACAAGGCTCATATTGAGATAGGACCATCTTCTAAAGGGCAAATGCACAATGCACATTGATGTAGTGTAAATGTAACTGCATCGATTTGCAGGCCAAGATGGTGGTGTCCGTGGGGGCACATGATTTCACCATCTGGTGGGAGAATAGTTATAACCTTACATGGCAAGTGTGGATTGGACGCACAGGTGCATCTAGTATTTCACTGGAGTACAAAAACAAGACTTATTTTAGCAGGACGGGTTATATAACGTGCTTTCAGGAATCATGGAAAAGGACTTGAATCCTCTGGTTGGTCAGAGGTGCCGGAAACCCACCCTCATCCCTATACATTTCATGCAGTGCATTGTTGTACATTCCCGGCCACACTTTTATGACAATACATTTCTAGACAAACTCCAGCAAATGTACTAACATCCCAATGCACACAAGTGATGTATTTCAAAAAGACTGTTCCAATGTCCTTGCACGCTCATGGTTAATTTAAGACATAAAGGGTTATATTTAATTAGCCATGGAGTGTCTTCGTGATCTTTCTGGAGGCACTCGGCGGCGATGAAACATCGCGGATTTCTCTTCACCCCCCATAGGGGAACGAGGAGAAATCTGCGGTACCGAAGGAACATCGCAGCTAAGTGAATATGCCCCAGAAACTGAAATCAAATCTGAAAACTTGCAAATATATGGGCATCCCCTTTATGTTGATGGTGCAAAGACCAGAAATGGGGCACATACGTTAAAAAAAAATAAAATAAGCAGTGCTAAGGACATTACTAATAGAATACAATCTAGTTAATCCCAAACACAGTTATTTCTACTTATGTTTAGAAGACATACAATAAAGCAACTTTAAGGCAGAGCAGAAGAACGTATTGTAACTGGCAAGAGGACACCTTTTAGGGTATGCAGTTTACTTTGGCTCAGGTACCCAGAGCTCCATCTATCTTGTGCATACCTATATTAGTCAGAACAACAGGTTTTTTTCATACCTGTCATAATAATTTTATTACTGTATGATTTGTACTGCGTGATAATGTCCTTCGTTACTATTATTTAACTACTTATTAGAGCATCACCAATCTAATAGACATTTAGGGGTATATTTACTAAACTGCAGGTATGAAAAAGTGGAGATGTTGCCTATAACAACCAATCAGATTTTAGCTGTCATTTTCTAGAATGTACTAAATAAGTGAGAACTAGAATCTGATTAGTTGCTATAGGTAACATTTACACTTTTTCAAAACCGCAATTTAGTAAAAATACCCTTTAATGACATTACATTTTCTAATATGCACTCTGCATTTTACATCCTTACTTACCAGCTTATACGGAAGGGGGGTACTGGGCAAAATAAGATGTGGAATTAACTTTAAAAAGTCTAGGACTGCTGCAAAAAAGAATAAAAGTAAGTCCTAGCAGTGCAACATACAATGGGACTGGGGAAAGAGCTTGTGTTTATGACCCACTGAAGATGGGGTTCTCCTGGGTAGTAGCTGAGGACATGCTTTACACCCAGTCATTGTTCCACAGTAGTAACAAACACTGCAGCATATGTGCGAGTTCTTATTATATAGGATTTGCTCAGTACGAACCAGTTTAGTGAGTTCTGAAGTTCTACAATCAGGGAATACTTATAGAATTTGTTGTGTCTTCTATTCTTATTTTCACTGTCCTTAAATTCATTACTGTTTAATCATTGTAAGAGGCGTCCTCACCTAATTGTATCTTTATGTTGTACCTGACCCAGTGGCACTGCTTCTCCCTATGCTTCTCAAGATATTACGCTGCCTGATCTCCTGTTGAGATGGATTGTGAATAAGATGAGTCCTCATTCTACCCCAGAGGTCCACGTTCATATTGTGTCCTTAAATGCATCCCTGATTGTTAAAGTCACATTCAGCAATACTGGAATAAAAGTGCAGCACGACAGCTGGACTACTTTAATGTGAACTTGCTCCCCGAGCAGCACAAAGGAAGCAGCATACACGGCTTAAGCAAAGCAGCCATATTAAACAAGAATAGCATCTTTCCCTTTCTTGCCAAAGATAGTAAAATTAACATGCAGCTGGCTCCTCTGATAAATGGATTGAGTTAGGTCAGTGAGGGGATACGTGTGACACTAAGTGATTTACAGTCCTTTACCTTAATGAAATTGTTTCAGCGAGATGACGCTGAGAGCTTTTAATGGATGACTTTACTTGATGTAATGAAATTGCATTCCTTCTGCATTTAATATAAGGTGCAGTTATTATTTACTACAGCTCTTTCACAGCTCCCGTCTGTGTCCTGCACACCAGGGCTAGGACAGTGCATGGCAGTGTGAAGAGGAGGCTAGTGGGCTGGAGAGGCTCCTAGTTAGAGTGGCCTAGCTTTGTAGATCATAAGGACATTGACTTCACTGAACCGTTATGCTTGTGTTTTACGTAGATCCTCCTAATCTGTTTACAGGCAACTGGATTTTAACCAGATCAGCTGCATTGAAGATGGTGCATTCCGTGCTCTCCGAGACCTGGAAGTGCTGTGAGTACCTCTTATCTTATGTGTTACGGGCTCCCAGCTGTGATTAGGAGCAGCCTGTGTGCACCTTACGGCTGTGCTCCATCTATACATGTGCTGCTCTTCATTACTGCACTGTCAGATGTTCCATTACTTTTTATTATAACATAGCTATGTTCTGGTTATATGTCAATCGTTCACTCTTAACTATTCTGTGCTTAGCTCACTTAAGTATTAATACATTGCTTAGCTATCTATCTATTTATCTATTGCATATCTATCTATCTCATATATATATATATATATATATATATATATATATATTATCCCCTATCTATCTCATATCCATCTCAAATCCATCTCAAATTTGTCTCTCTACACTCTTATCCCTCACTCTGTCTGTCAGTCTATTAGTTTTGCTATATACATATATCCATTTACATGTGAGGAAAATACTCATCCAAGGTACCCAACACACTGTTTCCCCCAGTGTAAGGATATGTCAGCACTATGTGAACAATAAACAATGTGTGTACATTGTAATTTAACCAGACAACCTATACACTTACCAACAAATCTATATCTGTTTATATTAGGTGTATGTGGTTTCCTAAACTAAGGTCATAATATAAGGGTGACATACAGTTGTTTTTGTTTATCACATATATATGTGTGTGTGTGTGTGTGTTTATGTATGTATGTGTATATATTTATCTGTGTGTGTATGTATAATTAATATATATATATATATATATATATATATATATATATATATATATATATATATATATATATGTATGTATACACACACACTTGTTTCCTAAAGATCATGCCTGCAGATGGTTTCGGCCTTGCCGTGCGACAAGTAGCTGCCTGACCATGTGATAATGTGATACCCCTATTTCTTAGCCTTGTGGAGGTCAATCTAGCGTTGTGTACAAGTCGCTGTGCTATATGCTGACAGTGACATTTAGTTGAACGGAGGCTCCCACACATCTGCTGACAGTTTAAGGTTTTTGTATTGCAAATATATCTTCTACTCTCTCGTCCGCCTACACCAGACAAGTAAAAAATTCAGTTAACCAACCCCCGTTTTTAATAGTGTATATGCACGTTTTTAGTCGTCCTGTTCCATAATAATATAAATGTTGATGGAATTACCAAACAAAAGTTGCAATTTATTTATCAAATGTTTTAAAAAAAACATTGATTTGCTTGTTTGCAGTATTATTATTACTGCGTCAAGATCCCATGCAACACAAACTGCAATAATATGCTTATGGTGGCACAAGAATAACAATAACTTTACATATTTAATCACCATCCACTTGACTCTTGTTTGTGAATAATGCTGATAAACTTTTCAAAAATATTATGCAGTGAGCACGTTAAGCATTTAAACACTTAAAAGAACATTATAAAGTGCATATATTAATATACTGCAATTAAGATGAATATGATATAAGGCATATATTCTTCTATTTTAACCCATTTCTTCAGCACTTATCATTATATCAATAATTACTGATAAAAGATGTAGCTAATCAAGAGAGACTTTTTCTGTCTTTCAGTTGTCTAAAGTGCCCAATGAGCTGAAAGCCTCTCAGGTCCCTTATGCGAGTTGGTCTTTGGAACAACATGTAATGGAACACAAATTTAATTCTGAATTTAATAACCTTGAATATCGTGCCACTTCAGCAATTATTAGACAACATGTACCTATAGCTTTTTTTTTTAGAGTAAAAAAAAAAATACCTTCGAAGCTTTTGAAAGATTTTGTAAAATTGAACCGGTACACTGTGGTTTCCAAAGCTCACATAAAACAATCTTGAGTTATGAGTTTCAAGATTTATTTGCAAATATCAAATACTGTGTGTTTTATATTGAATGTCGGTTCACTGAAGACCTGGTTTGTTTTATATTACACATGCATGATATCCAGGCTAACCACTGGAGTAAAATCCTTCAATGACCTTATCCTATGATGGCTAAAATGACAAGTGCAAAAACAAAAGAGTAACTCATTAACATATTTGTTATTTTAAAGTACAGTAAATTATTTGCATCTGTTAAATTAATTTAAATACTGTTATTTCATCGTTATGGTGAAATACGTGGCTGAAAGAGCTGTAGTTTGTAAGGGCCGAGTCATAAGGGATTAATAAAGCCTGTAATTTCCGCAACCTCATTGGATCTGAGTTCACCTCTCGCTCACTTGTCAGATCGGGTGTGGAAGACGTAAACTCCATTGTTTTCTCACACTTGATGTCACATGTGAAGGTTAACCTAGGATCTGCTCAACTTACGAAGGTTACAAGCTTTAGAAACTCAGACATTCCGATGTGACTGAAAAGATGTCTATAGGGCGTGTCCAATATGGCGGCCTGACGTTCTTTGTACTGTAGAGTCAAAGGACTAAACGTGCCCTTTGCTAAAAGCTGAATTTCTCAGCTCTGACTGTCCTGCTTTTATCCATCTGTTCAACTATTTTTTGTGCTAGCATATAGATGTTTTTAATTAATTTTATTAGTTATTTATATTTATGCAGTATTCTGTTCCCTGTAACAGTATAAAGCCTGTGTGGTAAAACACAACAGCTAATATAAATGTGATACAATTCTTACCTATCTGCACTATTTAAACATTAATAAATGCATAAAAGTGCCTTCTAAAATGTTAACTTCAAGCACAGCACGCCCTATTTCTGATGCTTGATACATGGTACTCAAGTTTTGTTGCATTTTTATCAATTTTCCCAGCCTGGCAAGAAAACATGTCATTGTGAACTTTTAGGACATTGAGTGATGCAATGTAATTTTATCTTGTCAGACATTTATTACTGCACAAAGCTTACTGGTCTTTTCAATTAGGACAGTTTTCTGCTTTTTTTTTTGTTTTGCTTTTTTACTTTCACTTAAAATTCTTAAACATATGTAACACAATATCAGAATTTGCGATTTAATTTTTGGATTGGCTCTTCTTTGTTTTTATGGCTTTGCTGAAATGCCCATGTAGTTGCCCTCTCCCAACAACCCTAACACTCATCCTTATGCATCATAAAAATATATATTATAATAATAAAAGCTATTTAGAATAAAAATATTTCAAATAAAATACTTTGTGTATTTGAAAATCTTGAAAATGACAAAATCTTCCATTACTTCATCTCACATTTTAAGGCCGGTTAGATACATTTAGAACATTTTTTAAATGAGTTTGCCGTTAACCAAGTGGCAGACCCATTTCTACAAAGTCACCCTGGTTCATCCGCCAAGACAAGGCTTGCGCAGAGGCTCGGGTAACATTTTTCCGACTTGGCAGCTGAGTATAAATTCTGGGATTTATGGTTCCCACACCCATACCCGCTGCGACTCTAGTAAAATTCTGCTGACGTTAGTGGGAGGGGCCTTGTTAAAGCAGATGAAGATTGGAATAGTCTAGAAATTAGGAAGGGCAAGTCCACCCTTGATAAGCAGAAGCCACATTTGTCTCGCACAATGCGCTTCTCTGGTTCAGTAGCCAGGTGGCTCGTTGAAGCTCCTTTCTCCATCACCCTCCTAGTAAGAAGCCAAAACAGAATTCAGACTTCATCTTAAGGCAAGTTTGCAAGGGCTTCATATACTCCTAGGATCATAATTATTTTAGCTCTTTTTTGCCTTTTGGTATGGTATTATGTTGACAGCAATTTCTCTTTAATGTTTAACGGTTTTGAATGCTGCTCGTTGTATTCGACTTGCTACATTACATTATTTGGTCTTTATACTGCTTTATGTCTTTTTACATAGCTTCTCAAAGATTGGGTTGGGCAGTCTTAGTTGTAAAGTAGACAAGATACTGAAAATTTGAATATGTTAAAGAATAGTAAATGTGAAAAAGCATTTTCTTGTTGTAAGCACTCTAATGTCTATTATTAATGTCTTTTATTACACCATAGATTTTAGTAATATTGTTAGCAGTCGTGCATTAGCCATTGATACCTGAAAGTATAATTTATTTTATAAAAAGATGTTTATTTTTTATGCTGGTTTGGTTTCTTTTTATGTTTGATCAAAAAAAGATTGTACCTTTTTTATTTTGGGAAATTTTTTTTATTTTATTCCAGCAAATCTAGACCGAAACATATTGGGATGTACGAAGCACTTGAATGGCAATAAGTTTCCTACAGCATATTTTTGAATGAGAAAACATTTTCTCACTATATAGGAAACCAAAGAATAAGGTGGAACCTGGAGAGGTTTAATTTGTTATATCATCCTCAAGCGATTCAGGTTTTATAAAATTAATAATTTTAAATAAATATTATCCTTGCCTAAAATAAAAGAAAACATAGACACTTGCGCTTTTGTCCTGAAATTGTAGGCTGGCGATTGAGACACCATTGACACGGTAAGCTTAGTGTAGGGCATAATGTATATTTAGGTTGCGATAGTGTTTCTTTACCCTTTCTTGACTCGCCATTCCCACAATGCATTTCTAGAATGCCTTCACGGCACGCTGTTACCAAGCACTGTATTAACTGGCTGTCCAACTACAGTTTTCATTAACAGCACATTAAATAAACCTGTGGGAAACTCAATGCAGACTTTAAAATGTTTCCGGTTAATCCAATGATATCTTTAGTTAAAGGTTATTGCAATTAATATGGTTGCTGTGCACAGTTATATACAATGGGGACAGGAGAACATGTTGAACAGATTTTTCAAGCAATAAACTTTAGGCTGTCAAAGAAGAAAATATAGCCGTATTACAAATACCGTTGTTGCCTTTAGTGATGTAACTTCATCTCTTTCATGTTTTTCAGCACCCTCAACAATAACAACATCACTCGGCTTTCAGTGGCAAGCTTCAACCACATGCCAAAACTTCGCATTTTGTAAGTGCAGTCTTATTAATGGGTCTCTTGTGTGTGTGTGTGTGTGTGTGTGTGTGTGTGTGTTACTCTGAAACAGAACAGGGTAAATCATGCTACTTTAAAATGCATTCAAATTCCATGTATTGGCATTTCTATCATTGCTTTATTACCTGGTATTCAGGTCTCGGGTACAGGTAGATGACCCCCAGAATTGGAATGTAAGGCTTTCTTTTTGACCAATAATTTGTTGTAATATTTATCCCCTTATCCCCTCAAAAATCACTTTCCCTCTAAGGGGCAGATTTCTTTAGTTCTTTAGAACAACGTGGCTGCGCATTATCTCCGCTGATTTGTGCTTGCAGCTCTCTGAGCCGCGAGAAAAAATCAACGGAGATTTTCTGTCAAATCCCGCGTCTGTGGTGTTCTTCAAAACAACGAGGCTAATTGTATCTGCCCTTTAATGTTAATTATGTAGGACCCTTCGTTCTTATAATGGCGCAATGCATATATTTTAAAGCCACTAATTTAAAAATGAATGAAGAAATTGAGGGTGGGGGTCGGGACAATCACTTAAACGATTGTGCCGCTTTATCCAACACCGAATCTTAAAAGAGCAAAGTAAATGAAAAACAAAGCATCTAGTTAAATAACATAAAATCTATTATCTGCTGCCCTAGAAAGTTGCCTATTTGGTAGACGTTGCCCTAAATGTACACCTAAAATGTTCGGCATCATTATAAAATCCTTGGTTCCTGTTCTGTCATCGGCATCCTGTACGAGACTTACTTTCCGAATAAGTAAGTGATGATTGCATTGACATATTAGCTAGGTCACATTTCATTGAAGAACATAGACAGGCTTTGATTGGCTGTCACTTATGATGAATAGGAAATCTTTACACTTTTATGGCTGTACTGCAGGCAGACCTAATTAAACCGAACTGCCTCTGACAATATCCGTAACACGAAATTAGCCCTGGAGACACAGTTGTGTTTTTTAATATCCATTACAGTTTCTTAGTTAGGACTGAGAGCATTAGCTAAAAAAAAAAGGAGGTACCTTATAGCCCATTCTTCTTTGTAACTTAGAAACCATACATGTAGTTCTTCATATCATTACTAAATATGTGTGTGTTGTATTGTTACTTTGTTAACATGCTTTGCCACTTGGAGTTTGGCCATGATCTTGTATCGGCCTCTGCTCATGTCACAGTAACAAACTTCATTACTCTTTGTCCTGTCATTTACATCTTTTAATTTCGCCAGCTGCTTTGAGCATGGGTCCTCAGGGGCCAACAGCAACTAATCCCCCTTTCTTTGATTAAACAAAAAGAGAGGAAATCAGAAAAAGGATACAAGGGGATGTTTTATATTGAATTATTTTTCTGCCTTGTTCAGTAGAAAATGAATGTGACCTGTTAAAAGGATTTTGCAGGCAGTTTCTATAGAGACTAATAAAGCAAGACTTAGTGATATTTCTAATTGGGAGCCAAATCTTTTATGGGTCTTTTTTCACTCTTGCTGTCAGTGTGCTCCCCCTATAGAGCAATTTACTTGAGACGTGTTTTGTCTTTTTTATATTTAACCCGGCTTTTGTTCAGCTTTTTAGCTGCAGAATTCCACAACTGTTTTCAACCCCTTGTATGTCTTCTTATCCAACTGTAAAGGGTTAATGACGGAGCCGCGGAGATTGCTTTTTATGTTGGCAAACACAGGGGGTTATTTCCATCCCGAAAATTAAATTACTTTTGAAAGGATTTGCTACAAATTAGTAAACAAGGAAAAAAAAAAAAAAAAAAAGCAAAAGTAGTCGGGATTTCGGGATAGCTTTTTATCTCGTGGACATTGTGAGGTCTGAAAAAAGGAATATATATAGTAATTTGTGTGATCTTTTTTTGTTTAGTATTTTGTATGCATTAACTTCTTGTGCATATTTTTTTTTCTCTCACACAGCCGACTTCACTCCAATAACTTGTACTGTGATTGCAACCTGGCCTGGTTATCGGACTGGCTGCGACAGAGGCCCCGCGTCGGCCTGTACACTCAGTGCATGGGGCCTAGTCACCTGAGAGGACACAACGTAGCCGAAGTTCAGAAGCGGGAATTCGTATGCAGCGGTAAGCATGTAATGTGTCATTCATGAGTCACAAGTGGCCGTCCCTTTATTTTACAATGAGAATGAAAGCTTATGTCTTTTATCTTGTGTCTCTTGAATGTCTTTACCTTATCGTTTCCCATGACCATCATCGCCAGATTTTAATCAGTTTACAGCATAGAGCGAGGATACTTTTGTGTATAAACCCTCCAAAGCTGAGGGTTTGGGGTATGTCTGAATTACAAGGTTCTCATCAGGTGGGGAAGGCAGCATGGATGGTGCTCAGTATAATGATATATAAAGATCACTGTTAGTCTGCACTCTGAGTGCTCACATCAGGCAGGCACTGGACGTAGCTTAGCGTAGACCACCGACGTCTCTACTTACCCTAAAGGCGAACATTCCTTTATATTAATGCTGTACAGTTTGTACATATGGGTAGTGATAGTGTATGTAGTTTGTACTTCTTTTTTATACATCTTTTTTTAATAAACAAATTGACAAACTATTCCAACATATAACATGTGGTAAGGCATATAAATGTCCAACTACATCGGAAGGAGAGGGACCAGTAGGGGATGGAGGAGAGGTTTAATTTGGACAATCATTGGGAAAGGATCATAAATTATTGTATCAGAATATCCAAATAAAATAACTGTACTAGACCAGGTGCAATAGAATGCATGAACATACTGGTAATAGTACTTAAATTTTCATAAAATAATACAAAATAATGAATATTTTGAAGGTAAAGAAGTATAATGGTTTGGTTGCCGTCCTACACCAAACCTCCCATTGACAAATGTTTCCAAACTAGTGTAAAGTACTAAGGAAATACAGATAATTAGGCAGTATGAATCCTATTTCATCAAGTTTTCTCTACTTTCGCTTCATCGTTTGCCACATTAGGAAGGTAAATTTAGCAGGTAGCAGAAACCCGTGACTCTTTCTGAAGTAGACATAGAGTACACATACAGCACGTTGAGAACTTTATTCTTATGTACATGAAAAGCGTGCTTTATTTAGGACTTTAATTTTGTTTTATATTAAAAACTGGGAAATGCCTTTGTTGCAAGGATTACTTTAAATGTAAGAACTTCCTTATTTTGACATTGACTGTGTTTATTTTCTTTGTACATATCTTTCAGATGAGGATGAAGGCAAGTCTTTTTTTTTTATTTTTTTTCTAACTGTAAATCTGCTTTTACCTTACACAATTCAGGCAGGCTTAATCGGCTTTGTTTGTTAACATGCATATATGCAGTCGTTCTTTTCCTTGTTCTTTTTTTTTTTTGTATTTTTCCTTGCTGTGTAAACCACACAAGAAACGTTCAACAGTTTTATATGTTCTCTTTTCAATTCAACATAATGGTATGAGCTTAATGGACAATTATAATACAATAATGCGTTCTCTCAATTTGAATGACAGGTCAGCAGTCGTTCATGGTGTCTTCCTGTAGTGTCTTGTACTGCCCGGCTGCCTGTACCTGCAGCAATAACATTGTGGACTGTCGAGGAAAAGGTTTAACTGAGATTCCCACCAACCTCCCCGAGACAATTACAGAAATGTAAGGTCTATGGCTTTGTGTTTATCTTTCTGCTTGTTCCTTAATCGTTGGAATGTTTCGTGATACATGTCAGTAACTGCTCTTGTTAAAGAGGGTTTTATAAAAGGAGAATGTTGGGATTGCAGCTGTTGAACTAGGAATGCAAATCTCTCAATGGCCAGATTTCACAATATGTTTGTAAAGCTATGTAGATATAAGGTGATACAATTATGTGGCTAGAACATCAGGGCTGGGCTGGGACAAGAAGCTGATCTATAAAGCACACCAGCCAACATTAGCGCATGCCCCCCCTTTTTATTGATGCCACCATCGATCCAGGAGCTAAGTGCAGAGTGTGTTGTGGCTCAGAACTATACTATTTAAAGCAAGGCTTTGATGCTGACTGAGGCTACAGGTGCTTAAGTAAGTTCAGCGGAATTAGGTTAATTTGCCTGATTCGAAGAACCCCAAACTTGGTTCAGTCTGGTTCAACAGCTAAAGCAGCGAATCTCAATCGGTTTTCCATGGTTTGAAGTTCGCAATTGTGGCTCACATCCATGGTTTTGGATCTTCAAAGATGTTAAAAAGAACTATAAAATGTTGCCCGAGGTTAAATAGTACATTTTATTGTATCTTTAACAATTTTGCAGCGAACATAACTGTGCTCGAAGTTCGCCATTAAATGTACTATACTGTGTAGCCATTAAGCACAGATGAGATTAAACTGGCTTGAATTTCGCTCAATTTTTTAGTCTAATCTAAAATTTGAGACTTTATTCTGAATGGTAGAAATGTATAAGAGGTTCAACAACCACTAAACATACAAATATAACATAGTGAGCCTAGTCAAGCTCACTCTACTATCTCCGTCACATCAGCTATTCTGTAAATTGCCAGATAGGCCCATATTGCTGGTCCAGGCCTGGTGATTGCCACATTCACTGAGAAAGAGGGTTCATTTTTATAAATGGCATCTGGTCCATATAAGCATGTGGCTTTCATATACAAGTGAACAGTGTTAATATGGCATTGTTTGATTGGTGCTGTTGTGTTTCACAGCAATCTAGTTGTTTAAATTATCTCTTCTCCATCTTTATGGACTTGGCACTAGGTCACTTATGGTCCAGGTAGCATAGATCCTTCAATTTTTCTAGTGGCACTTGATGGTTCACTAACAATAGGGAATAATTAGATGGAAAATTAATTGTTGTACCTTCCCAGGTTTAAAATAATGCTGTTGGGAATAAATACATTTTCAGAGGCTGGTGATAAAACATGTGGGGGTATATTTACTAAACTATGGCTTTGAAGAAGTGGAGATGTTGCCTATAGCAACCAATCAGATTCTAGCTGTCATTTTGTAGAATGTACTAAATAAATGACAGCTAGAATCTGGTTGCTATAGGCAACATCTCCACTTTTTCAATCCAGCAGTTTAGTAAATATATGCTGTGGTGTTTATTGTGGAAAGACTGTAAATGTGATTCTATGAGAGATATGTATCACACAATGGAAGTCAGAAGTGAAATAATAGGGACAGTAGAGTTACCTGAGAAATAATCAATGAACGGTTCTAATATGTGGACAGACCAGTGTAAAACAATTTCTCTTGACATGCGTGAAATGAATACTGTAGTATTCGGTGAAATGTAAAACCCTCCAATGGAGGAATAAGCAGGACTCCTATAGAACAATAGTGATCTCCTTGTCTGTCCTCGTGATACGACTCTACAAGCAGCGCATGGGTTAAAAATGTGTTTTCTAAGTAGAAGCAAAGCAAACCGTTGGTTCAATTTCCTTTTCTGCTTTGGATTATGTTGCCCAGATGGTGCATCCTCCAGTTTCCAGCATAGACTGTAAAGTGTTTTTATTAAAGTGTCTTTGATTTACCTGCTTAGTAGTCAAGTGATTTTATATGGACAAACAAAGGCCTGGAGCTATGTGTCTGTAGAGAGATAGGACATCAGGAGTCAGATGTGGATGCATTGCATTTTTAATAGAGCGGCCTTTCAGCCGTACACCTCAAAACAGCACATCACTTATCACTGATCATTTATTAATCCTCTTTATTGCTTATGTGCAGTCATATATACAGGGAGTCTGTGTCATTTTTCAAACAGGCTTTTGTCTGCCTTCTTTTACTGTACATTCATTATAGGAGTGTGTCAACCCCTGACAAAATGACAGTATTCAATTTAACAGTAATTTTTTTTACATGGGCATCCAGTGATGTGTTTTGTATGGTAATTTTGCATAGACACACATTTATGACACACATAGACACACAAATACCCAGTTTAATTTGACTCTATCTCACCTTTGAAGCAACATTCGGACATTGATATAGTATATGAGTAAACTCTCTCACTTTCTTCTTCAGTTCACCTTCAACACATGCACTCACTCTCCTTTACTCACACTCTTTCTCTCCTCCTACTGTCTCTCTCTTCCTTTCACACACAGTCTCCATTCCTCTCACTCCCTTCCTCTTCCTGTCTCTCTATTCCTTACATGCACACTCTCCCTTCCTCTCCTCTCTCCCTGTTTCTTTATCCCTTTCACACACACTCTCCCTTCCTCTCTTTTCCTTCCACACACTCACTCTCTCTTACTGTCCTTCTCTCCCTGTCTCTTTATCCCTTCCACACACACTCCCTTCCTCTCCTCCTCTCCCTGTATCTTTATCCCTTCCTCTCACTCCCTTCCTCTCCTCCTCTCATTGTCTCTTATTCCCTTACACACTCACATTCCCTTCCTCTCACTTCCTTCCTCTCCCTGTCTCTCTATCCCTTCCACATACACACTCTCCCTTCCTCCCTTCCTCTCCTCCTCTCCCTGTCTCTTTATCTCTTCCACATTCCTCTCCCTGTATCTTTATCCCTTCCACATACACACTCTCCCTTCCTCTCCTCCTCTCCCTGTCTCTCTATCCCTTCCACATACACACTCTCCCTTCCTCCCTTCCTCTCCTCCTGTCCCTGTCTCTTTATCCCTTCCACATAGACACTCTCCCTGTATCTTTATCCCTTCCACATACACACTCTCCCTTCCTCTCCTCCACTCCCTGTCTCTCTATCCCTTCCACATACACACTCTCCCTTCCTCTCCTCATCTCCCTGTCTCTCTATCCCTTCCACATAGACACTCGCCCTTCCTCTCCTCCTCTCCCTGTCTCTTTATCCCTTCCTCTCACTCCCTTCCTCTCCTCCTCTCATTGTCTCTTATTCCCTTACACACTCACATTCCCTTCCTCTCACTTCCTTCCTCTCCCTGTCTCTCTATCCCTTCCACATACACACTCTCCCTTCCTCCCTTCCTCTCCTCCTCTCCCTGTCTCTTTATCTCTTCCACATTCCTCTCCCTGTATCTTTATCCCTTCCACATACACACTCTCCCTTCCTCTCCTCCTCTCCCTGTCTCTCTATCCCTTCCACATACACACTCTCCCTTCCTCCCTTCCTCTCCTCCTCTCCCTGTCTCTTTATCCCTTCCACATAGACACTCTCCCTTCCTCTCCCTGTATCTTTATCCCTTCCACATACACACTCTCCCTTCCTCTCCTCCTCTCCCTGTCTCTCTATCCCTTCCACATACACTCTCCCTTCCTCTCCTCCTCTCCCTGTCTCTTTATCCCTTCCACATAGACACTCGCCCTTCCTCTCCCTGTATCTTTATCCCTTCCACATACACACTCTCCCTTCCTCTCCTCCTCTCCCTGTCTCTCTATCCCTTCCACATACACTCTCCCTTCCTCTCCTCCTCTCCCTGTCTCTCTATCCCTTCCACATACACTCTCCCTTCCTCTCCTCATCTCCCTGTCTCTCTATCCCTTCCACATAGACACTCTCCCTTCCTCTCCTCCTCTCCCTGTCTCTCTATCCCTTCCACATACACACTCTCCCTTCCTGTCCTCCTCTCCCTGTCTCTCTATCCCTTCCACATACACACTCTCCCTTCCTCTCCTCCTCTCCCTGTCTCTCTATCCCTTCCACATAGACACTCTCCCTTCCTCTCCTCCTCTCCCTGTCTCTCTATCCCTTCCACATACACTCTCCCTTCCTCTCCTCATCTCCCTGTCTCTCTATCCCTTCCACATAGACACTCTCCCTTCCTCTCCTCCTCTCCCTGTCTCTCTATCCCTTCCACATACACACTCTCCCTTCCTCTCCTCCTCTCCCTGTCTCTCTATCCCTTCCACATACACACTCTCCCTTCCTCTCCTCCTCTCCCTGTCTCTCTATCCCTTCCACATACACACTCTCCCTTCCTCTCCTCCTCTCCCTGTCTCTCTATCCCTTCCACATACACACTCTCCCTTCCTCTCCTCCTCTCCCTGTCTCTCTATCCCTTCCACATACACACTCTCCCTTCCTCTCCTCCTCTCCCTGTCTCTCTATCCCTTCCACATACACACTCTCCCTTCCTCCCTTCCTCTCCTCCTCTCCCTGTCTCTCTATTCCCTCCATGCAATCTATTTTTCTCCCTCTCTCTTCCCTATCCCCCTCTCGGTTTTCCATGAGGTGTACCTTATTCTCTTCTTAAAATATCTCCTACATCAGTTCTGTTATATTAATTGTACAAAAATCAGCTTTGAATTCCTTTTTTTTGTTTAAGTTATCTGCTATGTCTTGCTGATTTTATAGCTGCAGACTACCAAACGTAAGAATATGAATAGTCATAAAAGATTCAATCACAACATACTTCTCAATGCACAGAAATCCTACCAGGATTATTGTGTATTATGTTTCCCCCCCCTGCTCACCACGTAATCAGCATACCCCAGCATGTGCAATCTCTTGTCAGCGTGATGATGTATTATGCCTAATAAAATTCCTGTCATCCTGACTTTTATATCTATTTTCACATGGTGCCGTTAGCAGGAACTGATCTGTACAACTTCTAGCATATGAAAACAGAAATAACTTTATTATTTTAAGTATTGTTTTGTAACTATTTTTTTTAATGGTTTTTAAAGTGAACTTTTCAAGAAAGCAATACAATAGCACAGCAGCCATGTCGCAATAAAGGACATAATAAAATAAATGGGGGAGACATACACCAAAATATAGACACAGCAGATCATAAAATGAAAAGAATAGAATAGTATCCTTAACCAGGACTGTGGAACGCTTATCCTAACGAATCCCCTTGGACTCTTCCCTTCACCACCACCATTCCTTAAAACAGACACCGGCTTTCTAACGCTAAATGTTACATAGCCTGGAAAATTCTTCACCCATTGATAGAGGGCAGAATTCTACCCGGAGCCGTTGTCTGTTCTGTCCAGAGGTAAAATAATTTCCTAATAGAACTCATCATCCTCTACATAACGAAGTCTCTCTTCGTATATTTCTATGCCAAATCTATTGGCAAACTGTATCTTGTGCCCACTGCCATCTATTATTCGTCATCCTATAAACGGGTAAACCTATCCTGGGATGACTTTGCACTATACCCTAGATTCTTCTGTTTTAACTACTATCTGTACTACAACAACTACTACTACTGGTCGCTCTGCATGAGAGGTGGGCAGCCTGTAGCTACTGAGCCAGGGACTGGCAGGGTATGATGGGGCTTGTAGTTCCACTAGAAACCGCATTTCATGATCGTGTCAGATCTGGCAGTTACCAAGTACTGTGACTGTAACCATCTATGATATCCCAGAACTACGCCAAATCCTATCTAGATAATCTGTGTTCTGCTGTTAGACAGCTGTTATTCCAGTTTATTTTGAAAGCAGAAAATAAATATAAAATTGAGCTCTCCAAATGTATGGATAATATCCCAAATCAACACGTGGCCTTTGTTGTATCCTCTGGTTTTAGACAGTCATGGTCAGGTCTCACTCAGCGCAAAGTGCTCCTTTATTACCTCTGTCATATAATTATTAGTTTAATGGCTGTACAAATTAATACCAGGCCAGAGAAAAACAGATACTTAGACTGATTTTTTCTTTTGCATAATCTGCAGTTTTAAGTCTCCAATATGCATTTTCACTTCTTCTGAGAAGTGTATATAATATATATATATATATATTTACAATCTATGGGACAATGGGAGTCTGACACACAAGGGCACATGCTACATCAAATTGCATATTGGACCAGCTAGAATGCAAGGGTAAAAAGTGATGAGTGGGCCATATGATCAGTTACAAAGTAATGTTGGTCAGAGGGTTGTTGTCCTGTGTTAGCTGTATAGAGGGTGGTAATGGGGTAATCTAGGGAAATTAAGATGGTGGTTGAGGAATATTATAAGCTTGTCTGAAGAGGTGGGTTTTCAGAGAATGAGTGAAGGCTTGAAGACTAGAGGAAAGTCTTACTGTGCAAGGGAGGGAATTCCACAAGGTGGGTGCAGGCCGAAAAAAGTCCTGTAACCGAGAATGTGACGAGAGTGGAAGAGAGACGCAGATCTTGTGCAGAACAGAGGTGTCGAGTTGGGAGATATTTAAAGACTACATATATATATATATATATATATATATGTATGTATGTGTGTGTATATATATATATATATATATATGTATATATATATATATATATATATATATAGTGAAAGGTGTCACTTATGTGTTGTGCGATTACCAGCTTCTGCCAGGGCTCTCTGGTGAAGTCTTCTCCATGCAGAGGGGAAACTATGTATCTCCGCTCTTGTCCTATCAGTATTTACATTTCGGGATGGAGATTGCAGTGGCTCTGCAACTGTAAAAATTCTTCATTATTGAAATAAAGCATTTTTTCATGAACTAAATATATGGGAAAAAATCCTACTTTTTGCAACTTTTTAAAATAATTTGTTTAATAGAATGTGGAACTGAAAGACTAGATTTGGGCTTCCTGTGCCACTGCACATATGCTACCGCACTGGCCCGAGGCAGCGGTAAGGTTGGCCTTGCCTCTGCTAGTCAGTAATATTAAATTGCAGCGAGAGAATCCTTTCTATCGCTGCAATAAGCCTCCTATCTTGGTTAGTTCCTTTGCAGAGTAGAAATGGCAGTGCCCCTAGCATGGAACACCTCTAATAATGCACCCTCTTGTCCCTTTAGCTAATTTTTTTGCTTCACACATGAAATTCTTGTTTTTGCATGGCACTAAACCTTGGCGGACCTACAAGTCTATTTTGTACTTTGTAAGGAATACCCTCTCTCCGCCAGCTTCTCCCATCAGCCAGTGCAAACTTCCGCTCTTGTGCAGACGTCACTGACTTGCTCTGTGATCCTATGCTCTTTGTGGCGATATATGCGTACTTGCGCATTTAAAGGCGTAGAGCATTACTAAGAAGGAATTTGCGTTTTGCCTTGTCTATTTTGCTCTTTATAAGTGAGGCCCTTGTTTTTATTGCGTTTTCACAGTGTTCAAGAGAAAAGCAATCATTACAGTGATCTCATACATTGATAAAATCAATGCAAGCAATATATATATTAATGTATAAAAAATATTAACCAAACAATAAGAATGAGAGGGGTTAGGCGAGCAGAGGGACAGGTGGAGTGCAGGATACAGGTGTATTTAGACACAGAGAATGCTTTTAAGAATTGTAATATATGGAGAATAAGTGTTGTACATATAATTGTACAATACATTTTAGTGGGTCGAAACAGCGGGATGAAGGGTTAGATTTGTCAAATTTGTGAAGATATTGCCCATAGCAACCAATCAGATTCTAGCTGTCAATTTCTAGAATGTATTCTATAAAGGACAACTAGAATCTGGTTGCTATGTACAACATCTCCACATTTCCTTTTTTAGAAGGTTCATACATCTACACACAAGTCTGTTTATGTCCAGAAAGCGATGTACTCGGTGCATTTCGTATGCCGACCTGCAGAGGCAGATAAAGCCTCCATAGGAGAAATAGACCATTTCATGACTTCAATGCTTCATATCCGTCCCCAGTCTTCATCACACTCCACAATCTTCCAATATTGTGTTAGATGAGAGATCTCCTGACATCAAAGGATATTAAAAAGCAGTGTCAAAATAAGATTGTTGAACTATATAAAGTAAAACACATGCAGCAACTGCAAATCAGTGTCAGGCTGAGTAGTATTCCTCGGTGGTGGATCTTCCTAGTAGTTCCAGGCCCTAGGCATCATCTAAGGTTGCCTTCTGGTCAGGCTGAATGTGCTATATATGTAAAATATGCAAAACATACCTAGAAACATTTATCACTTTCATTCTTTACCTACTTGAAATTCAAAGGGTTTTCATCAAGGGAAAAGCTTGTTTTGTCTTTGTTATACATGCTGTGCATGCTGATTATCAGGCCTTGATCAAGAGATTCCCCTACAAAACAATGCAGGTCCTGTTTACATCTTGTGCATGTATACATCTATGCTATAGGATTAATATTTCTATACAGCTGTTCAGATTAATGCTACATTGGCAGATATCCAGTGGAAAGCTCAGTGTCTCACAAATCATCTTCAGAATGACAGTTCATTTTTGTTTTCTTGTAACCAACCATGAAATCCGATCTGTTTAAGCCTCTCCTTTCCCATGAATATTTAGAAATATCACCTAGCTGAAGCCTGTGTGAATTTTCTGCCATTTGATTTCTGAAAATATCAGTGTGCCCTCTTCCACAATAATATGGCGTGCATGTAATGATGTGCTGTAACCCATAGCAACGGACAACAATAGACTGCAAAAAAGTTCTGATTGGTTGCTATGGGATACAGCATATATATGACTGCCCTTACTGGCTTATAAAGGGATGCTTACCAGTTTTTTGCATGTAATAATTTTTTTATTTTTTTAAAAAATTACTTTCCCTTCCACCTAGTTATGGAATTATTTTTTTACTAATTATTGGTATTTATTAGTTCCTGGAGAGCGCTGAATAGGGAGGTAGTCATCTAGCTAAATGACTTCAACCTGTAGGTTAGTTGACAGACAGAAAGGTGAGGCTGCTTCTCATTGGTCTGTCCGCAGCTGATAACTGGTGAATGTCTGGCTGCAGGGCTCATGCGATTTGTAAATGTACCAGGGTCGAGGAATTCAAATATCAAGGTTCTGAAGTGATGGCCTTAGAAATATTCCTCTCCCCAACCAGCATTCTGCTCTTTGGGGAGAGGAAAGACAATTAAAAAGTAATAATTTCTCTTTAATAACATGGTGCCTACATTCAAAATGTGTTTGTACGTCATACAAAAAATCAAGCTAATCCACTAAACACTTAACTCCCGTCCTCGTGCACCGCCAACAACTATGTTTTCAGCATTTCTTTAATCATGCACAGGTGACTTAGTCTACTTGGCTGGGTCAATAATTATCCCACCTTTTCCACAGACAGAAATCCACAGAACATGAGTTGTTAGGGTGCGTGAGGACTGGAGTTAGGAAACACTGCGCTAAACTGATGAAAGCGAATATCAGATTTGTTGTTGTCTGTTATAGAAGTTTCAGTGAGCGCTGTCCTGGGACATTAAATACCACAGTGCATTGTTTTAGGACTCTTAAATAGAAGTTATCTCATATCTGACAATAATGCCCCCCCCAGAAACTGGGACCACAATCCGGGGTCCTGACTCACATGTTGTTTATCGCTTTGTTACAGCATGTGCATTATATTATTTTATTAAATAAGTCTTTAAGTTGAGACAGGTGATATAACTTTGCTCTGGGTAGGAGAGATGTGCCACATGTACCTAGAATGCTGGGAATTGTACTCCAAAGAAAGCTGGAGATTCCTACATCTGCTATATACTCGCGGCTTTAAGGGGTCTGTTGAAAAACGCTAATTGTTTGTTTAAGTGCTTAACTGTCTTAAAATCTAATTGTTTAATTGCATGTAGTTTGAGGCACATTCAAGTCCTTTGCCAATACCCCACCAGTTTACACTAAGCTGCAAGTTCTGAAGATTTATGTGGTCTCTGTTATTTTCCTCTGCAGGAGATTAGAGCAAAACTCAATCAAGGTCATACCTCCGGGGGCTTTCTCACCGTATAAAAAACTGAGAAGAATGTAAGTAACGAATAATTTCAAACAAGCACTTTAATGGGGGTCAGGGCTATCCAAAAATATTTAAAACATTTCACAGATGGGTGATTAGCAAATATTATGCTCTGAGCGCTACATCTACAGGTTGTTTCTCTTGTTAATCATCTGTAACTTTGGTTTATAAGTATTAAATACCAATACTAGCCAAAACATAGCTACGTAGAGTAAACGTTAAATTGTTACATGACATTTTTTCCAATTTGTTAACATTTATTATTACACTGTGATGTTAGTTTATGTACTGCTTTATAAAACACATTCTTACTCAATGGAACATATATATTCAAAGAGCTTTTATTTTTATTCTTAACCTTTTTTTAGTGTTCCAAAACTCCAAAGTGTGCCTGTCATGTATGCACAGTGGATGCAGCCATTTGTATGGGCTAGACACAAGTAAACCAATGTAATTAAAGCAAGACAAAAGTGACCGATGGAATAATGACAATTCTGATGTCCTGTCACTGTCATTATTTAATACATAAATGATGCTAATCTAGGGTGTTTGCACTCTTTCCAATATGCACATTTCTATTTGTATCTGGGATCTCTCAAAGTACAGTAGTAGCAGAGTGATTTTCCAGCGGCAATTCACAAGCACGGAATGTTGGTGTTGACCTATCATCATTATCATCATTTATTGATATAGCGCCACTAATTCCGCAGCGCTGTACAAAGAACTCATTCAAATCAGTCCCTGCCCCATTGGAGCTCACAGTCTAAATTCCCTACTATAGACACACACACAGACAGGGAGTGACCTATCTATGCACAAGGCAGACAAGTAGGCACATTTGCATAGAATTGAAACGTATGCGTGCCTACCTTGTTTGCAATTAATGACCTTTACTATTTGACATTAATATATATCAAGGGCTGTTTTTACTGTGGGTAATCAATATGTATTAAATCCATGAAGTGTTGCAGCAGGATGCCATGTTAAGAATGAGATGCTTGTCTTAAAGAGCAGATGGAGACTGACTGATAGTCTTCCTGGCTTACTCTGCAGAAGTGCAGTAAGTTTATTGGTGGATTCATACACACGGCCAGAGCCTGTGATGTCACAGCTGCTCAGATGACTGCAGTCTCATCTTTTTGTATCACATTCCATAAAGAAGCTTTTTTTTAGAGATGTGGAAGGGGCATCTGTTGTCTGTAATGGAGTGGGGAATTAGCACCTTACCACTGCAGCTCTGTTAAAAAGTATGTCAGGTTAACACTGAACGACGTATGTAACCTTCATGGTTCACATCTAAACATTTCAATTCTGGGATTTAGTGATCCTTTTATAGTCCTCTAGACTCTATGTGAATTAACATGGTTAACTGTGATGACCAGTGAGAATTTTGTTTTGACTATGCTACTTTTAGGATGGTTATAACCTGATCATAAAACTGTTTCTAATTGCAGTGATTTAAGCAACAACCAGATATCCGAATTAGCCCCAGATGCTTTCCAAGGCCTGCGTTCCCTCAACTCTCTGTAAGTGCAAATGCCTCTCAGAGGATAGACAAAATTCCAAGTTTATGTTGCTTGACAATGCTGTGCGTCGTTGGCTTGCTTTAGAACTCCTCCTGACCTGTGTCAGCATATCCTCTGCCAGCTGTAAAGCACAGGTCCGCACTGTCACCAACATGAAAGTCAATTCAGTCTTTCCACTGTGGGATTGGGTTCAAAGAACTAGTTGGATGATTATAAATCAGTTGCAGCAGCTTTGCTGCTCCATAAATCCACCCGTGCATTGATTTTTGTCGCAGCGCTGAAAATTATAACAGATTATTTCTGACACATTATTTATTCATGTATATGCCTGGTGAGAAAACATAATCACATTGTAATAAATCACGTGCAGAAATAAACAAAGTATGCAGCAATACATATTTGTGCGTACATTCAGATTTATGAGACATAAGGTCATAAAATCTTTAATAACACATTGATTATAGCAAATCCTGTTGTACTGTGGAGAAGATCTATCTGCTGCTGACACAACAAGGATGGAATAATAGGAGCGAACAATTCCAACAATGGACAATTGCTGCGGTTTGATGGGGGTAGCTTTAGCACCCGCCTGTTATATTTACCAAATGTGCTAAATATGGACATGTCTAGGGCTCACTCTTCAGGGGTAAACCCAGACAAATTGCCACTTTATCAGTAAGAATAAAGAAGGGGCGGTGGTACATAGTGGTGCTCAATTACAAGTGCCTATGGCATAAATAGATATAAATGCATATTTGGCATTCTTGGTAGAGTCACACCCATCTCATTAGATTAGCCCCTCCCATCCTCAATTGTTTTGTAGACATGCTGCAAAGATAGAGGCTTCCCTTCCAATGGGAGGTTTGTATATTATGACAGTATTAAAGCAGACTGTATGGAGAATACTAGTTCATTAATAAGTGATATAAGGAGAATCCTCATGGTCAGACTAGCCTAGTACTGTCAGGCCCGTTATCCGGCATTGGTACAGTAACATCGAACTGCTGTGTTCTATTATATTTTAGTTACCATAAATACTCTGTCTAGTAGGGATGGGTAATTTACCAGTATAGATAGTAATACTGCGGTAGTAGACGATGACAGTTGGGCAATATGGTTATTTCTTTATTGTCGCAGTATATATGTTGTCTGGTAGAGAATGACTGCACAGTAACACTGGGCCTCAGTGAGTTCTTGTGTTTTGGAGCTGAGAAATCGGTTAATACTGTGCTATATTTTCTCCCATAGACATTAAGGAGAACATTAAGTAACCTGTGAGTAACATGTAGAAGACAGTTATTAATATCCACACACCATGTAATAGGTCATAGTTTACTTCCCATAACAGTCACACTGTAAACATGAGTCACTTAGACAAATTAGCAGACATTAGCGGACCCTCGTTTTGCTTGATGTTGATGAATTGATTCCAGAGGGGAACATTTTTCAAAGTTTTCTTTTTTCTTTCCTTCAGTGCATCATTTATTTTCCAGATTTGCGTTTTACGTTGTCACTTGCTGTAACCAGGATTCCGTTATAGGACACTATGATAACCTAAACATTTTATCTTACACTTCTGCATACTCTGTTTTAGCCAGTAGGATTTAGGAAATTACAGATATATATATTCTTGCCGAGTTAGACATACTATTTAGTCCATGGTTGTGACTAGGGATAGAAAGAGGAGGCAGCTGCCTAAGGTGCATAAAGGATTGGGGAGATTAATCAATGAGCACATTCCATTTATTTACTGTTCCAGATTTCTTACTCACACAGACAAAATGTTGGCCTCAAAACCATTAGTACATAGCAAGCATGTGACGATGTCATGTGACATTTTTTCCTTAGTAACTCAGACTTGTGCCGACTTTTTACGTGTCGCTAATGCTTTCTTCTCGCAGTTCTGAAAGACAATAGATAACCTCTCTCTGCAATGATCACATTCTATGAATTAAACAAGAGATATCACAATTGCTGTATTGTTATCAGGTATATTAGCAGTAATGACACAGTGTATGGACAAAGCCAGGCACTTACTGTATTTGTATTTGTTATAACATCACACTGTACATAATAAGAACAAAGCTTCCATGATAAATTGCCTTTCTTTTTTGTCCAGTACCCTGCTACAGATGGACAAATAAATGTATATAAAATAGTTATATTTAACTCATTGACTTACATTGCTATCTTTCTCTAGGGTTCTCTATGGAAATAAAATTACAGAACTTCCCCAAAACGTGTTTGATGGACTGTTTGCATTGCAGCTCCTGTAAGTATAACTTATAATTAACTTATGTAAGCAGACGGATTCATATTTGTAGGGCTTTCTATTCCTAAGATTTGCTTATTGAGAGCAGAGCTTGGTTCCTTGATTAACTACTAAATCAAAAGGAAAATGAATTATTAAATACTCTTCTAATAATAACCTGATCCTGGGAATCCCTTGCATGCTGTTGTCACAGTGTAAATGCCCTTTCTGTCCTGCACAAACACCGACCCTGTCTAACAAGTAACACACCCGGGCTGGTGTCCTGAAGTCTGACTTTTATAACAAGCACCATGTGGGTTTTTGCCATTTATTTTGATTGTGCATTGTAGAGATCTTATATTTAAATCAACTGATCCTTAAAATGTGATTTATCATGTTTACTGTTCCGTATAACGCTCTCAAAATTCCTGCCATGCTCGCTTGTTTATCTGACCTGAACTCTTTACCTCCTGGCACCTATTTAATAACGAGTCCAGCATATAACTGGCTGAACTTGTGATTATATTTTCCTTTGAAGTAATGACTGGCACGTAGCCAGCGTGACTAAACCTGGGTACAGCGAGCGGACTCTTCACCTGCTTCTCTCATCCAGAATGAGCAGTCATAAGCTGCAAGGAAAACATTGCTGTACCTGGGGAAGTTCTCTCCCATAACACATCCAGTTTGTAAACCACTTAAAAGCAATACGCACCTTGGAAACCATACAGAACGTTCTGCTTCAGCACACAATGTAATGTAGTGCAAGCAAATTAAACTAATAAAACCAGAGTAGAGAAAAGGGGAAATCTGCATGCCTGTTAATCTCCCTTCACAACAAACCACATACATACAAGGTATTCTAAGTTCACTCTACAGTTAGGAGTACCTTGTTTCTATTTCTTTCTGTTGGTTCCCTGCTCACTGTGACCCTTTAGTGTTTTAGAGGTCTATTTGTGAATAGGTGAAAACCCGAAAGCCTTTGAAAACAGTGTTCCCCAGTTTTAGGGCTTCACCCTGTCTGTGTTCTCCCCAGCACCCATTTCACGGGTGCTCCACTTGGCTGTTTTTACTTGTCACCCGGTTCTTGGAGTCCAACAGACTCCTATTATAATAGAACAAACCATTGTTTCTCCTATTAGAACAGGCACTATGTGAGCACTGCAGGCAGCAGTGTGTGTTAGACCACTGACCACCAGTCTGACCAGTCCTGGCAGGTGTGGGCAATAACCTCCAACATTTTTCATTATTATTGCAAAGTATTACACTGTCCCCACCCGGCTACTTCTTAGTGCCATCCGGGTACTACTTAGTGCCACCCGCCTGACATAATTTTCAGGGGAGAACACTGCCTGCGGAATATTGCCCGGGTCTTATCGCCAACGGGCCTCCCGCAAATCCTATTTAACAAAGAACAGTGGTGGTAGTCCTATTGCTTTCACCATCTCCTTAAAAATAGACCCAATATTTATGTTTCAATATTGGTTTATGTTAGATGGAGACTACAGCCCCTGTGGAGACGCCAGCCACTTGTACACAGATAATTAATGCAACTTTTTTTTTGTAACACTCTTTACCTTTTGTTTGAAACTCATTCAATACACAAAAATATGTTCCAATGATAATGGCCATGTAAGTGTCACAAGGACTGAAACAAGTTCTTATGTATATCTTATTTTACATGCAACAATCAATATTTAAAGAATAATAACTAGCAGAGCTATGGAGGGCAGGTGTCAGAGACACACACCATGTATGAATCGCCCCAAAATCCGCTCATCCGTTCTCCTGCAGGACAGACAGAAATTCAAGTGCTGTGACACCTCTTGTGTGGAGATCGCTGTCTGGACTGTGCAGCAGCCATTCAATCAGGAGCTGGGAGTGAGTGAATTTCACACTTCTGGCTCATCAAGCTGGAGATTTGAGCAGACAATCACAGTTCTGACAGCAGAGGGTTGTTGCACTGTCATTTTATTTGTGGGTTATTGAATTGGTGAATGTACAAATAAAATTGAGTATTTATTAAAAGTCTGAAGATATAAGGTGACTGTTAAAATGTGCAGACACAACTGTCTTTGGCAAGTATTTACTGACATAAGGGGAACGTGACACAAGAAAGTTTGAAAAGCTCTATTAAGAGTGGTGAGTTCTGCAAAGTAATATTTGAAAAGTGAAAACGCCATAAGAAAATCAGCAGTCACCTTTCTAAACCTTCCGTGAACTTTACAGAGCTCTTTGTTGATAGTGTGGAACCGTTCATGATGGCACAGAGAAAACAAAAGGTTTCATCATCGAACATTACAGCTGAGTGAACACGAGACAACTCTGTAATTCATGTTATCCTTGGTTCAACAGATTGCTGAATGCCAACAAGATAAACTGTCTGAGGGTAGGTGCTTTCCAGGATCTGCACAACCTGAACCTTCTCTCTTTGTATGACAACAAACTTCAAACCATTGCCAAAGGCACATTCGCACCACTGCGTGCCATTCAGACCCTGTGAGTATTTTCATGTGTAGTGGAGAAATTGTATGTATGGGAAATCTGACAAGGAGTGGGTGGGTTTTGTTGATCTATATAATCCATCTTCTTTTTTTAAGTTCATGATTTTATAAAAAAAAAAAAAAGGTAGATCACGAATAACATGTCAAATCATTTTCATTCACTCCTGAAAGGCATTTGGCTCAGAACCCATTTATCTGTGACTGCCATCTGAAGTGGCTGGCGGATTATCTTCATACAAACCCTATTGAGACTAGTGGTGCCCGCTGCACCAGCCCCCGCCGACTGGCAAACAAAAGAATCGGGCAGATCAAAAGCAAGAAATTCCGCTGCTCAGGTAATTTGCTTAGTTCAGCTTCTTCCTTCCGTTGCCAAAAAAACAGTCGTCCTCGATGGCTCAACAAAGCAGCTGGTCCTCTTCTGAATTATTGAACATCGTAGAACCTTTCTCTTTGTCATCTCTCTTCTGATAGAGAGGAAGGAATCAAGGGAGGCAGTCTGTGTGTGATCATTGAATTAACATTGATATTCTTAGCTCGTTTTAAGAAATCACACTGGGGGCAAGTGTAAATGTACACATTGTGGGACACGACGACGTGTCCTCGTCTTACAAAGCTGTATAATCCAGCATCCTGTGCCATGATTTTCAAAGCTTGGCACAGATTTGCAAAGTTAACTCCGACTCTTTTGAAACATGAGACACATTGTCTTCATATAAATGAAGAAGTTGTTCACGGAGGATCAGTCTAATTCATTGTCTTACACATAGCCGTCAGCAACTTCCCCTAAATGTAATGATTTTCCTTACATGCTTTAAATCCAAGTCTGTATGTCGTTAGAGTTCTTTATATCTCTGTACCTGTGGTATACAGCCCTGATGTGCTCTCTGATTGGATAGATTGGTATGCAGACCGCACCTTTTGTTTTGTATCCCGGGATGACAACACAGCTTCTCTGTCTGGCTATATAAATATATGGATAAAGAGCACAGGAGGCAGAAAAATGAAGTAATGTATTTAGTTGTTGTTGCAGAAGGGCACATGCAGGCCACCACAATTTGGTCAACTAAACGTGGAAGTCCCATTTAAATGCCGGTCCTCTACCAGGTGACTAATCTGAATCCATGTCTTCGGGCATCCAGCTGTTAGTATCTTACATTTTTCTGCCTCTTCAAATCCAGGCTTAAACACCAGTAGAGAACTGTTTATTGTCTGTGTGCTATAGTTATTTCTGACCAGATGTGTGTGCCATTAAACCACCACTCAGGATTGTGGTGTTACATTAGTATTGTTAATTTATAACTAATTCTATGCTGGATGTAACTGCAATGCACTATAATATATATATATGCTGTGTGGCCTTTTAATACTGATTACAAGCCATAAGTATTCTTTGTCCGCTTGCTGCAATTCAGATGCAACTTTCTATTTTGTTTTTCTCTTTTTTTGTTGTTTTGTTTGTGTAGCTAAAGAGCAATATTTCATCCCAGGTAGGTTTCGTTCTATAGTAGGGTTATCCTGACTGGTCCTTAGTATGTCCTTAGCAGACTGAAAGTCTTGCATGCACCTGTAAGAGAGACAGCCACCTACCTGCATGGCGCTCCTTGTCCGTTTATTTAAAACATCTCTGGCTCGGACGTTTGAATACAGAACAGTGTTTTGTGTGTTTTGTTATGTGTTTTCCCCGCTTAAATTCTGTTTGGTATAAATTAGTGTATTCATAATCTTAAAGGTGAACTCGAGCGTCATTTAATTTTGTCTCACAGGCAGATTTAATTTGTGTTTGTTGTATTTAGATATGACAATCAATAAACCTAGATCTTTGCGTTGGGAGCAGTTGTATGTGCACAGCAGGTCTCGGTGCAATGAAAATAGACAAATCTGCCTGGAAAACAATTTACTGTGCAGATGGAGATCTGTTTCTTTTACAAGTGATGTTCTAGCATACCGTTCTGTAAAATTACTCTTCAGCACCAAACTGTTTAACAACAAACACATGTCACCTTAACATGCATGTTGGAAGACTCTTGCTTCTGAGACGATTGTAAACATCTATATGAAGCTCCTGGAAGTGACTGTATCATTCCTTAGATCATCTCGTACAGACACAGCAGACTGACTCTTGTCAGTGGTTTAATTTCCTGAAGACCCAGTACCTCTCTGGCTTGTTCTCTCATGCCTCTGGGTATGCATTTCCCAAGTGGAACTTGAGAGAGGGTACAAATACAATATTATGTACTCAATCCAAAGGATTGTTACATAGTTCTCATGGGAATATATGGGACAAGTATGGCTGTAATTATTTGCATAGAACCACAGAAGGTTCAGGGGTGAATATGTGCACAGTACAATTACATCCAATAAAATTTTGCAATGATTTGTATAGTAAGTTACAATAGTTGCTTGAGACATAACAAAAAGTTATGCACTTTAACAATAAGACTAATTCTTCAGCTATTTTGGGGTCGAACTACAACATAGAATCTGCATGCTAATCTACCTATGTATTACTCTTTTAGTAGCTGTATTACTATGTTTGCACTTATTTTTGTTGGAGTTTGTTTTACTATTATCCAGCTTTTCTTAAAGAGCAACATTTTAGAAAGTTGAAGGTGAACTTGTGCTTCCACAGTGCCCTCACAGCAATCACTCTGGGGGGTATATTTACTAAACTGCGGGTTATTCTAGTTATCTTTTATTTAGTACATTCTACAACATGACAGCTAAAATCTGATTGGTTGCTTTGGGGAACATCTCCACTTTTTCAATCCCGCAGTTTAGTAAATATACCCCTTGCTGTTAGATGTATTCTGTGTGCATAGATTTATTTCTGTAGAAAACATCTATAGTCCATTTACTCTCTTTGAAGGACATATATTGCATATAAATGGTTTATTTATAAACCATGTGTATTGGAAATACTGTGATAGGCCATATTGAGATAGAACAAGTTGTAGTATAAATTGGTTGACCTGTAAGTAATAACCATCATATAACTGAGTGTTTATCACGTATACTGTAGATCAAACTGAAACTAGAGTTACCTTACAAAAAAGATCTACTAATAACATTCACAAATACATATGTAAAAGTTCCAATATACCTTGATGAATTTTGAGATATTTAGCATTACATATACATTTGTAGAGCCTTGCTACAGTATTATTCAGAGCAATTACTGACTTGGAATGCTGCTGATTATAGGGTAAATGCTTCCCTCATGATCACACTTTGTCATATATCTTCAGTTCTTGGAAACAGCTGAAACTTTTAAATATATATTGGTGAATGTTGTATTTTAGGTGTAGTAGACCTGTAAAAGGTCTAGCCATTATCCCATCATCCCCCAGGACGCTAATAATAGTTGGTCTGCGGAGAACCGATACACTGTGGTTGTACGTGGTACAGTTGAGAGACACTTTATCCAAATCTATAAAACCATTCTGTAATAATTGCAAGACTGTTTTATTCAAAATCAAAAGCCACTAGCCTGGGGTTGTTGTTTGTGACTACTGACTGCTTATGAATTGTTTCCTTTTTATTTGCATAATGGTGCCGCTTCAGTTTCACAGTGACAGAATAATCTTACATGTGTTTCGAAGCCATGTCTTACGCTAGACATAACCAACATAAAGCCAAATTCTCTGCCTCGCTAATACAGGTTGAGCGCTGCTTTCAGATGTGTAAAGAGAATAGGTTTTTATGATGGGATATGGGAATATTTGATATGGATTCCTCATTTATAAGAAGTGGATGGACAATTTGGGTTTATCCATGTGCTCTATTAGGTATATAATATTGTACATAGAGAACAGAGTGTTAGTGCTACAGGAGGACAGGTTAACTATTTGTCTACCAGCACGGACTGTTTCATTACAGCACACGTCTGGCCCCCAGCGTTTAGTGAAAGGCAGTTTACAAAGCAAATGTTTGATTCCCAGGGTTTTCTTCAATAAAAGAGGCCTGGAATAACCTGTACATTGAAAGGCTTCCAGCTGGCAGGACTGCTGAAAGAGACGGCCTTTTACAGAACCCTAATTAATTTTTGGAATTAGAGGTCTTTTCCAAGTCAAAATAATGTAGATGTATTTATAAACTTAAATGTGGATGTGATCAAGTAAAACAGGTTTTGTTATGTGTAACCTAGTGATGTCTGCTGCGTTTGTGCGATACTCAAAGAAAGTATGAGTGTGCCACATTTATCTTATTATTAGGTCATTGAGATTTCATGTTCACAACCGCAGATGCAACAATGTCATGTTTACTGTGCAGCCGTGGCCATTTGGGGGGCTGTGACGTCACTCTGTCCTGGGGAATATTTACATGAATGTAGGTACGGCCCCCACAATGACTGCCTCCACTGGCCCCCATTTACCAAGCGTATGGGATGTACCCCAAGACGGTGCACGCAGCACACTTCAAAGTGCACGATGCAATAGTTTAAACGTCCCAACATGAAAAGTCCAACCTCTTTATAACGACCTCTTTCATTAAATTACACTTTTCAGTTTTTGTCCTAAAATCCTGCTCGTACAAGTATAGCAGGAAGCCTAACCTCCTCCAGCTCAAATCTAGTGCAAAGTCCAAGGGTCTTTATGCTGAATGAAGATGTCTATGCAGCCTTCCTCAAAGCAAGGATTGCATTTATCTTATTTATATATACTACAAAATCACCTTTAGTTTTGCACTGCTGCACAGGAGTAGTGCTTACGTCGTATTTGGCAACAAACGATGATGCTCTCGGTGTCCTGTGCAAACTTCTGCTGTTCCGCAAGCGTCGCTAACTTGCTCCGCAAATCCGTCTTCTTTGGAGGAAATCTTGACGCCTCAGCGCATATCACGCTTGATGTGGCCAAAGAAGATTTTGCTCTGTGTATCGCCCATTTAGCACATCATAATTTTACATTTTAAGATTTATTTGTGTGTCCTGCATCCTCCATAACCAGCATGTCAAGAAATGTGGCCTATACTGTGTATTAAGATACCCATGTTATATGCAAAACTATAGAGTATTATGTATCTTCATTCTCAGTTTTATACCAAAGGCAAATGGATATTTCTTCTCTCCTGTTTATTTCTTGCTCTCTCTCCTCCTTGATTACCTTTTACTTTTCAGGTATTCATCATTTGGGCTGTAAGTAACCTTTCTTTCTCTCCGCATATACTTTCTTTGATCCTAATGTATCCTTTTTTTCCAGCCCAATGTTTGCTCAAATGATCCCAAAGACAAAAAATGGACCTTTGTATAACTTTCTCGATTAATTCACCAAGTCCAGTTCTAAACATTTTATTTTGTTTAACATCAGAGTCAATAATAGAACAAGAAAAAATGTTTTGAAATGTTATTCAATATGCACACTATTATCTACCAAATAAATGTTGTTATTAATACTAGCCACATCCTTTATATTAAGTGGAACTGGTGTTTTAAGAGAGAAAGGCCCTTACTTGTACCCATGTCTGGTTTTGATGTTGTGGAAAACGAAGAAAGAAAAAAGCCTTCTGTATTTTTTCCCACTCTCCGTTTTCTTGTGCTCTCGCTTAATCTGCCCTGTTAATACTGATGCTATGACAGTCTGCATTCTGTAGCAAGAATGGCCTGCTGCATACAGGTATTACACACCAGCAGACTCTCCAGCGATCAGCTCTGCCCTCCTCCCCCCTCTTCCCTTTTGGTCCTCTCTTTGGTGTAATGGATGCACTTATGGTAATCAAGCGAGATTTTCTGTTGTGCTTGATCTAACCATGTGATTGTCAGGTATGAGTAAAACATGGTTCTGTCAAGCACCATGGAACGTCACGCAGCTTTCTACAGCATGGCAAGCTGCTGAGGCTTGTGGCACCTAGGATATATACCGCCCTGCTGCCGGCGGACGGGATAACACCCGCAGAGTGCTAGCTCTTCCGCCAGCAGCAAGGCTTAGAAAGGAGAATTAAATGAACTCTTTTAGCTTACAAGCTGCTATAACAAACAAAACCTGTTCAGATTACATAAAAAATGTCGATATTGTGCAACTATGTGATGAGTAAACTGCAAACGTTTAATATGGTTATTATAATCATTCAATACATCTATTTGTTAATACAAGAGCATGTGCTTCTAACCGATTTAAGCAAATTAGCACCACACTTACATGTGATGATAGCAAATGATTGGGAATGTAATAAACTATAAATGTAATAGCTATATACAGTGAACTGGGCCAGCAGAAAGTACAGCTGTGAAAAGCTCAAATTACATACGTGACCTTGTCATGTCGGCTCCTCTGAAACCTTTTGTACAGAACCTTTACGTGTGCTGAAGCCGTGGCGTATCTGTCGTCTTAGAAAAAGAGCCTCCCGCAAGTTTATTTCCCTCTCCCACTCTTGTGCCTCATATGGAATTTCCGCAGCAGTGACGACTGATTGTGACCTCCTGCTTTTAATTTCTCAACGTGTCCCACAGGTACAGAAGACTATAGGTCCAAACTGAGTGGAGACTGTTTTGCTGACCTGGCTTGTCCAGAGAAGTGTCGCTGTGAAGGTACCACTGTGGACTGCTCCAATCAAAAGCTCAATAAGATCCCTGACCACATCCCGCAGTACACTGTTGAGCTGTAAGTACATTCCCCAGTATAGAGATGAGCTGTAATTATATACCCCACCCCAAGTACATTCCCCGCTAGGTAGCTGAGGTGTAAGTACATTCCCCAGTATAGAGATGAGCTGTAATTACATACCCTGCCCCAAGTACAGTCCCTGCTAGGTAGCTGAGGTGTAAGTACATTCCCCAGTATAGAGATAAGCTGTAATTATATACCCCACCCCAAGTACATTCCCCGCTAGGTAGCTGAGGTGTAAGTACATTCCCCAGTATAGAGATGAGCTGTAATTACATACCCCACCCCAAGTACAGTCCCCGCTAGGTAGCTGAGCTGTAAGTACATTCCCCAGTATAGAGATGAGCTGTAATTACATACCCCACCCCAAGTACAGTCCCCGCTAGGTAGCTGAGCTGTAAGTACATTCCCCAGTATAGAGATAAGCTGTAATTATATACCCCGCCCCAAGTAAAGTCCCCTCTAGGTAGCTGAGCTGTAAGTACATTCCCCAGTATAGAGATAAGCTGTAATTACATACCCCACCCCAAGTACAGTCCCTGCTAGGTAGCTGAGCTGTAAGTACATTCCCCAGTATAGAGATGAGCTGTAATTATATACCCCACCCCAAGTACAGTCCCTGCTAGGTAGCTGAGGTGTAAGTACATTCCCCAGTATAGAGATGAGCTGTAATTACATACCCCACCCCAAGTACAGTCCCCGCTAGGTAGCTGAGCTGTAAGTATATTCCCCAGTATAGAGATAAGCTGTAATTATATACCCCGCCCCAAGTACATTCCCCGCTAGGTAGCTGAGCTGTAAGCACATTCCCCAGTATAGAGATGAGCTGTAATTATATACCCCACCCCAAGTACAGTCCCTGCTAGGTAGCTGAGGTGTAAGTACATTCCCCAGTATAGAGGAGATGAGCTGTAATTACATACCCCACTCCAAGTACATTCCCCGCTAGGTAGCTGAGCTGTAAGTACATTCCCCAGTATAGAGATAAGCTGTAATTACATACCCCACCCCAAGTACAGTCCCTGCTAGGTAGCTGAGGTGTAAGTACATTCCCCAGTATAGAGGAGATGAGCTGTAATTACATACCCCACTCCAAGTACATTCCCCGCTAGGTAGCTGAGCTGTAAGTACATTCCCCAGTATAGAGATAAGCTGTAATTACATACCCCACCCCAAGTACAGTCCCCGCTAGGTAGCTGAGCTGTAAGTACATTCCCCAGTATAGAGATGAGCTGTAATTATATACCCCACCCCAAGTACAGTCCCTGCTAGGTAGCTGAGGTGTAAGTACATTCCCCAGTATAGAGATGAGCTGTAATTACATACCCCACTCCAAGTACATTCCCCGCTAGGTAGCTGAGGTGTAAGTACATTCCCCAGTATAGAGATGAGCTGTAATTACATACCCCACCCCAAGTACAGTCCCCGCTAGGTAGCTGAGCTGTAAGTACATTCCCCAGTATAGAGATAAGCTGTAATTATATACCCCGCCCCAAGTACATTCCCCGCTAGGTAGCTGAGCTGTAAGCACATTTCCCAGTATAGAGATGAGCTGTAATTACATACCCCACCCCAAGTACAGTCCCCGCTAGGTAGCTGAGGTGTAAGTACATTCCCCAGTATAGAGATGAGCTGTAATTATATACCCCACCCCAAGTACATTCCCCGCTAGGTAGCTGAGCTGTAAGCACATTCCCCAGTATAGAGATGAGCTGTAATTACATACCCCACCCCAAGTACAGTCCCCGCTAGGTAGCTGAGGTGTAAGTACATTCTCCAGTATAGAGATGAGCTGTAATTATATACCCCACCCCAAGTACAGTCCCCGCTAGGTAGCTGAGGTGTAAGTACATTCCCCAGTATAGAGATGAGCTGTAATTACATACCCCACCCCAAGTACAGTCCCTGCTAGGTAGCTGAGCTGTAAGTACATTCCCCATTATAGAGATGAGCTGTAATTACATACCCCACCCCAAGTACAGTCTCTGCTAGGTAGCTGAGCTGTAAGTACATTTTGCACAAGTTGCCACACTATATATGCAACAGAGATTCAAGAAAACTGTTTAAGTTCTTATCTTTGACTGGGATCTCTCTCCTTCCATCAGAGATCAGAGGATCAGTGGACACAGCCCAAATAGCAGGTTTCTAATTTATGAACTGGTCATGTAGGCTACCCAATAAAGACAAATAATTATCCCATCATTAAGTGGTGTTCTGCAAAGTTGGGGGCATGAATTGTAAAATCTTCATTTCAGAATTCTGCCATTTTAGATATAATTGTAAATGAGGACAGTGCGTGAGTCTAGTTACATTCTATAACCACACAAGCATTAATGTTCCATTGTATACAAAATAGTGTCCAGCCTTCATTTATTTTCACTCATTTTTGTGTTTTGTTTTTTTATTATGTTTCTCATTCAGGCGTCTCAACAACAATGAATTTACAGTCTTGGAAGCGACAGGAATTTTCAAAAAACTTCCCCAACTGCGAAAAATGTGAGTGTCAGAGTGTGTTATACTATATATCAGGGAATGAAGCCTCAGCGCAGTAGCCGGCACAAGCTGCCGCTCACAGCATTACCAGGAGTCGGTCGTCATCCTACTGGTGTGCTGTAAAGCTAAGGTCTGCTCTCTTACCAGTAAAACAGCAGGAATCCTGGAGCCCTGACCTAAGTGAGATCCAGGGCGTTCTGCTTGCTGCTTGTTCACATCTTTTACTGCCCCTGCTTTAAACTTCCATCTGAAAAATATCAAGGCTAAATTATTAGTTATATGATTTGTCTCATCTGTGTCACCTTGGTGCATAAATAACTCTCAGAGACTTATGTAGCTTTAATGGGGGTTTTGACCAACAGATGATATTGATTTACCGGTAAATACACGTCCTGCAACTTTTATTGTATACTGTACATTTTTTTTTTAAGATTTTGGTTACTTTCTGTGCTTTTCAAAGGTGACACCAACAGGTAGATTTATTTTATTTGCTGCACATGGCTGAAGAGCATAGAAAGAATACCAAAAGATAGTTATGTATTCAGTATAAGAACAAGGAGGACATGTATAGTACCTTGTTATGGCATGTAAATGTCTGCTTTCCTGGTCATTACATGAACCCTCATAGCACAAACATCTTAGATTCACATGTATGTGACTTATTTGAAGTGTAATAATTCTTCATAGTCACTTGTGTCGCCTTATGTTGAAGCTTCTGTTTGATCATTTTTTGCTGACTGTTCTACATTTGCAGACAGTTAAGATCACTTTACTGTAAATTCAAATAGAATGGTTTTGAGTAATCAAAATGTACCATTTATTTTTGAGACACTTGTATATGTAACATCAAAAAAGCTCTGTTACTGAGCCACCGAAACATTTCTCAGTCGTAGCTCATTCTGAAATATAAATCTACTGGGACAAGTGACATTTAAATAGTGTGAAATGGTAGAATACACGTTGCTTTAGGTATTAGTGTGCACCCTTTGCTCTGCACTACTAATTAGAGACATGACTGTAGCACTACTGAGAAAAGAAAGGAAGCTTTACCTCTTAAGTAAAACAAATTGCATATATGAACTGTCATATAGCGATGCATTAGACACCACATTATTTCCGAACCAGTTTTGCAGGATCATGACATCCCTGATCTCTGCTGTCAGAGGACCCTGCTCCTTTCTACTGTCTAATTATCAGCCTGCAACATCCATTCCCCTCCACATCATAACCCAAATCCTGCCCTGACACAATCAACTGTGTGGATAGGCCTCTTCCTGCATCAGGGTCAACACTGCACTGCTGTGGTCATTCTCATTATCTGATTGGCTACACATTGTTCTATCCCCGCCCCATTTTTCAAAACTGCGAACTGACCATAGTCAAACATACCTTTAAAAAGCCTAATTGGCAAAACAATCTACTTAACACTGTGCGATACAATTGTTTATCTGTAAGGAAAGCAGATAGGTGTAATACAAAAGCACAACATCAACACTAGAAACATAGGCCTGTGTTTCCCAGCGCTGATCTTCAAGCCACCTAACAGGCCAGGTCTTATGGCTATCCGTGCTGGAGTACGGTTGACTTAGTTATCTTTGATTCAACTACCAGTGCTCCAGCATGGAAATTGTTAAAATCTGGGCTGTTAGGGGACCTGATTGGAGTTGGGACCACTGCCACCTGGGTGGCGGAAGAATAAAAACGGTGATAAAAAAAAATTGGGGCGAGTGCAGAGAAACTCAACCAAAAATGTGCACATTGTTATCTTCTTTCCTTTTACATTGGTAAGCCACAGCCATAGATGGATGGTCCTATTAGCTTATATTCTCTTCCAGGAATGGTAATAAAAGCGTAGAGTAATACAGAACTAAAGTATAATATAAATACTGGCACACAGTTATAAATAGCACACAAAGATCTGTGAGTGTTGTGTGTTTTCTTTATCACGTGTGATAGAGAATAGTAAAATGCTGCGTGTTTCATGTTCTACTGACCAGTGGAAGCTCACTCTACGTTATGGTAAAATCACAAACTTCTTTATCTGTTACATTGGTGTTTATTTATTGATTGTTATTTTTAGAAACCTAAGCAACAATAAGATCACAGATATCGAGGAGGGAGCCTTCGATGGGGCCAATGGAGTGAATGAACTCATCCTGACCAGTAACCGAATAGAGAACGTTCGCCATAAAATGTTTAAAGGCCTGGATGGGCTGAAATCATTGTACGTATTTCCATGTTAACTTTTTTTGCAAAACCTCATTCCCATAGATATAACAATTTTTTTATTTTTTTTTCGATTACTATATTTATTATATAGAAGAATTAAGCACTTACCTAAGGCAGCATTATTCCAGGGGGCAGTGTATATATATATATATATATATATATATATATATATATATATATATATATATATATATATATATATATATATATATATATATTTATTTTATATCATTTTAATGTTCTGTTCTGTTTTTGTTATTAGGACTTTACCATTTATTTTGAGGGGTTTGTGGTTGTTAGCTAGAGAGGCTGAAATACAATTATTCCTTTAGGACATATTCACTCATAAGGGCATATTCAATTAGCGGGGGAAGTAGCAGCAATGTGCAGCTGTGCATTCTTTATGTTAATACGGTACCACAACATCGTGGATTTCCCTTTGGGGGGCAAACAGAAAGTAGCGGTAACGCAGGGTGCCTTCAGGTCCGTTCCAGAGGCATTGTGGCATAATTGAATATGCCCCATAATGCTTACAGCAGAGTTACCTGTAAATACAGCCCAACATTACTGTTTATATAACAAAGGTAATCTTTTTTTCTTTCCTCTTATTTGCAGGATGCTGAGAAGTAATCACATCAGCTGTGTGAATAACGACAGCTTTACTGGTCTGAGTTCTGTGCGCTTACTTTCTCTGTATGACAATCAGATTGTCACTGTGGCCCCCGGAGCATTTGATACATTACATTCTCTGTCAACTTTGTAAGTAACGTCTGCAGCAATAGTCTGTAAATGCAGCATGTTGCTGGTATTGTGTGTGCCTATTGCCATAGTAATTCTATTCCCTAATATTACCTGGCCATATCTGAAAACTGCATAGGTTTTACTTGGCAATGTGTAAAGCAGCTATGTGTATAATCCTACAACAGGATTTTTTTCAATTAAAACAATAGTTTTAAAATACACAACCAGCGGCAGGCTGGCAAATGTATGCCAGGGGGAAGGGGAGGGGGCAGACTGAGCTCAACAGCCTATTAAGAACATTAGCCCACTAACCCAGCCCAAGGTAACCCACTGTGGGACGAGCCCATGGGTCAGCAAAATCTCTATCAGAAGCAATCACTAAGGTTAGAGCAGGACTTTAGAGCAGGCCTGGGCAAGTGCATCCAGAAGTGAGGAGCCAATAATATTGTAATTAAAAACTTGCAAGTTATGTGCACGTCTTTAGAGATAGGAGCCATGCACATTGGCAGTGATGATATGCCAGCCTATGCCACCACAAAAGCATTACACCCGTCCATGTACACCCAGGGCCGGTTTAACCATAGGGCTAACTGGGCTACAGCCCAGGGGCCTATGGCATCCAGGGGGCCCTTGAGAGTGCTCAGCAGCAGTATTGATCGGTCGGGGTCGGGGGCGCCCCCGGCACGATCAGTGCTGCTGAGCACTTTCACTGCGGCCCTTCCCCGGCGAGCTGTAGTCTCCTTACTGAGGAGATCTCGAGAGTCTCACTCTCACGAGATCTCCTCAGTAAAAAGCGTACAGCGCGCCGGAGAAGGAGGTAAATGCCGGGGGGGGGAGGCGGACAGCTCAGATCACGGGGGGGGGGGGGGGGGCTCCATTCCCTTAATCCGGCCCTGTGTACACCCATAAATGCATTACACCTGCCAGTGTGCCTTGACAAAATCGATATCTGTGTACACCTACATAAAAACACATTATACCAGCTATGTACTCCCACAAAGAAAAAGATTGCACCATCCTAAATACTGGAGCAAAAAGCATTACACCAGCATGTGTGCTCCCACATAAAAGTGCATTGTACTAGTGTGCATGCACTCACAAAATGTGTTGCACCAGATTATATGTCTCTATGCAAAACATTTCCACGGCCTGTTCCTTGATGAATACTTCATTACCCCAGAACTGGTTCTTTTTAGCCATTGAGGCGTTGAGCACACTCCGTTGCTTTCACTCCTCTAAAGATCCCTGAATGTGACGTCACCTGAGTTTCCAGTGATGGCAGCTGTGACTGCAGCAAAAAAACTAGTAGTTCACAGTGCTAAAAGCCAGATCCATCAGTCCGTATCCAGCATTTAGAGCTATGATACACTGAAGATGGGGCAGGCATCCAGTGTCCATCTACAGTGCAAGGATGGAGACCAGGATTTGTCCAGCTCCTGGTTATGATGAGTTGGCTAAAAGCTCGCCAAAGTAAATAAAATATAGTAAATATAAATGTACTGTATTTTACTATATTTGAGTGTTTTTGGCTCTTTATAGCTCAGCTCACTCTAACCTTAATGGTTGATTTGTATTGATCTGCTCTTAAGTCCTATACCATAAGAATGTAATATGTTTGATAAATGGCTCTTCCTGGGTGTTGCCGGATTGTGTCCCAGTATATCCCGAAGTTGGATGACTAGATTCTGTCCTCTGTTATACCTCCAATGCCACCTATATGCCAAGCTAATCACTTCTTCCAGAGCGTGTAGGTGACAATTTGTTTCGAAACTGCTGCTGGAAATCGTATATAAAATTATTGTAATACCTGTTTATTTTTTTTAGCAGTCAACTACATTTTTTCCTATTTTGGTTCAAATAAACCCCACAAAATGTTCCATTTAGTAATGACAATTCTGTGTTACATCTGACTCATAAAGCATGACCCTGGCTTTAGTTAGCTGGCATGAGTAAACAAGATAATTATCAATGGGAACTTTGTGTAAATTTCTCCTGAACAAACTGTTATTCGCTGTCCAAATAGGTTGCTAAAACGTGCCATGTAATTGGTGTTAGAATTGCTGTATTCATCAATTACAGCTTCTTGCAGTTTAGCGAAGGTTTTCGTGTATTTACAGCTGGTGAATGTATTAAGGGAGAATGTATTCTCATTACAGTAAGTTCCAAGCTATTTCTGTGTGATACAGCAGCTACTGACACACTACCTCATGTATGTGACACTGTACACCTACCAGCTCATTTATGAAAATTAAAGATGGCATGTTTATGAAGGCCGGGATTGTCAATAGACCAGAAATGAAGTGGTGAGATGCCAAGGGGATCGGGAATTGCAAGTGAATTCATTTCTATAACTGGCATGTAATCAGCTCCGCTGTCAGTGTGAATTGGAAACCGGCTCTTTGAAGCAGCCGAGAGACGGAAATCACAAGATGACAAATTAATGAAATTGCGGTTGTCAGTTAAAATCCAATAACAAAAAAGTAATCCGCCTTCATCCCTATATCAAATGACTGCATTGTGTGAGAGGCGTGGTGTGACAGCGAGTCGGATTGGGTACTAACTCAAATAACCTATTAAATGAGCTAAGAGGGGATTCACAGCCGTAATCTTATATTGCTGCTGGTGTGAACCAGACCCCTGAAAGAAGGAACAAGTGTCTGTTCCTTTAGATATTTGGAATTAATCGCCCCCTTCTCTGCTTAAGCATATGATTCACTATATTGTATTGCAAAAATGTGTTATGCCACAGGTTTGTGTAGGTTTTATGTTAGGTCAGGGGGATTATAGATTTATTTAGAATGTAAGGTTTTTTTTTGTATTAGAGTTCCCTCTTATGACTGCCAAGGGGCTTTGCACCTTCGTATTACTTATATTTATTATTCTATTATTAGAATGTCCATGCCCTCCTGCAGCTTTCACTAAGTATGCCGGTCTTCTTTTTGGCGTTTTCATCCATATCTAGACATATTTGTTTTTCTGATGCCCATGGATATTGCAGAATGCCAATCTGGATAAAATTGTATCCCTTGCAATGAGCACAGCAGAGCTGTGTCATAACTAAGGGCAGTGATTATAAACCACCTGCCTGATTGCATAAACACATGGCTGAAAGGCACAGAAGGAAGCCAGAAAGATAAAGGAATGTATTTAAATTAAATTTTCTGGAGGTTATCTACAATCCAAAGCAGAAAGAGATTGGAAATTGGACAACCACTTCAACAAACATGCAGTAAATGTTCTGCACAGACTATGAGGAAGTAACAGCATTGATACAAAGATGACAACACCCAAATGTCAACTAGTTGTTTTTACGTTGCTGCTTTTTGTGCATGTCTACAGCAGACTGTTTATATTGCTCTCTTACACTGATTGTACATTCTTTTTAATATTAAAGGAATCTTCTGGGAAATCCCTTTAATTGCAACTGTCACCTGGCCTGGCTGGGAAACTGGCTAAGGAAGAAACGTATTGTAACTGGAAACCCCCGCTGCCAAAAACCTTACTTTCTTAAGGAGATTCCCATACAAGACGTTGCAGTTCAGGACTTTACTTGTGATGAGGGTAAGAATTCAGCAGTGTATGGATAAAAATTCAGAGTGTGCAGGCCAAAAAAATGTTCACAGCCTCAGACATCAATCTTAGTATCTGCTTTGACAGCACTTTGTAAAATGTACAAATCCGTTCACGGTTTATTGAATATCACTTGTGTCATTTGCCAACACCAGGGAACGATGACAACACTTGCTCACCCCTTGCTCGCTGCCCAGCAGAATGTACCTGCTTGGATACAGTGGTCCGTTGCAGTAACAAAGGCCTAAAATCGTTACCCAAAGGCATCCCTAAGGACGTCACTGAACTGTAAGTCAGAGTAATCGACATGTACACTTCCCCTGTCTTACCTCTCCCCTGACATCCTCTTACCCCCTTCTTGATCCTTCTTCACTATAGTTGTATACCTCGCCCTCATCCTTCCTCCGTCTCCATACACCTCTCCTCCTTCCCTTTCCTGGCTGCCAAGTGTTCTAGAGTTCATTTTTATATTTAGTGCACCTGTTCTCAGCTGAGTTGTTTTTGTACTTCCCTGTATGCCGTTCCTGTTGTGTATATGCTTTATGTACAGAGCAACGGACCCTCTATGGTGTCCTATAATTAATATATAATAATATACTGTGTGTGAGGGCTGCCACCAGTAATGATGGGGTTCCAGTACTAATGTAACCGGCAGGGCCCCCTCCTTCCTTCCTTCCTTTCACACCACCGCCATTTTTAAATTGTCGTTTACCCAACAGTTTGCTAATCCATACACCCTGGGTCCCTCTAGCCATGGAGATGGATGCGATGTCTACAAGGGGGCCCGCTGCTGCATCCCTTAATTTAACACAGAGACCCCCCCTCACATCTAAGGAGCAGCTGCTGCCTAGAAATTGCGCCAGCCATGTCCCTTAATTCACTGCGGAGGCTTCCTCTCCCCTAATACATCTGTTTGGGAGCAGGGCTGGTCGGGCCCCCTACTGCCATTGGCGGCCCTGCTGTGTGTTACTGAAACAAGAAAGTGTGACGCCATGTCCTTCAGCACTACAATTATTTGCAAATATCAGTAGTTTTCTGACCGTCACTGATGCAGAAGAAAGAGATTTCCAAACTGCCCAATTGTTTTATTTCTCCTAAACCCTACTGGTTTCTTCTAACTTTGTATATATACACATACAGATGGATCAGGAGCAAGCACCTGCCACATGGCTCATTCATAAATACAGTCAGTTATTAAAAATGATGTGACAATCCACCAACTAGTTACATGTCTACATTATGCGCTACAGAATTTGCTGGCGCTATATAAATAAATGATGATGATTGTTTTTTACTTATTAACTGGCTTAAATATGATTGTAAATGTTCATTTAAATTAAGCTGAAGAGCGAAATGCCAAATATTGTTCCAGAAATACCTACAATTGATTTGAAAGTCTAATTTGACAGACTTGGCTATAGTACTAAGTGCGGTAGAGAAGCTACTGTTAGTTAAAGTAATAACAGAAGTTTAGATGTTATAAAGTATAAAATAGCAGTAAAAATAAATATAAATCAATGATTAAAAATATTTATTTCTGCCAGGCTTTGAGAAATAGCGATTTTCGTAGCACTTTCTTCAGCAGTGAATGTTTAGTTGCTCTGTGTACTGTCTATTTATGTAAAGTCATATAGCAGAAAGCAAATCTGTTGTGGAGTGAATTCATTATGCATGCTGCTGACTCAGAGAATGAATTTATGTGGTTTACTACTGTTGTATTTTCATTGCGCTCTCGCCATCATTTATCATTCAGCCTCTGGGACCCCAGAAAATGTACCTTGATATGAAACCTTTTAATGCAGTTACACGGTGATGGATTTCATTTTATATTTGTTTTTTAGGTACCTGGATGGAAACCAGTTTACCCTCGTCCCAAAGGAGCTGTCCAATTATAAGCACTTGATGCTCATGTGAGTATAAATATCAGTTATTTGCTGCAGTTTATTAAAGGACCAGTAAATATATATTATCTTGTTGTCTTCCCTTCTAGTCTGTAGGCGGTAAGAGGGGCTGTCCAGTGACCCCGACAGACATGAAGGCCAGATCCTTGCAGTGCACTTGTTTATGTAGAAAACTGAAATTAAAATTAAAAGATTGCATTTTCTAAAGTCTAGTATTTTACGGTCTGCTGATCAGTCTAAGCAGTAAGACACAGGATCAATTACCGATTGGGCAACCCATGGAAGAGATACCTAGATAGAGGTCTTCTGGCTTCTTTTGGGCTCATCAGAAGATGACCGCACATAAAGGCTGGTAGCAGTCATCCTCCCTCTGTATTCACCAACATAGCTGGTAATGATCTGATTGAGTTTGGTCGGGTTATTTACTGGCTTTGGGGCTACACACACACTGAGTTATCGCCCCCCTCCCCCTTATGAGCCAGCCTATGAAGAGTTTACTCCGAGACCAAAATGTTTTTGGACTGGGGAGTGTCATCCTAGAGCTTACAAAGCTGTCACAGCTACAGCATACCAAACAGAAGGTGCACTGTACTAGAACTGTACATATAATGACATTTTACATGGTTCACCTATATGAGCCTATGATGCAAAGCTACATTATAATGAATAATTATTGTTAGCTGATTAATTATAACTCCCACTATAGCATTCAAATGTGACTTTATGGACCTCTGCAGTGGGATGTCCTATGGTATAGGAGTAGTGGTGAAATGTTTAGTTTAATGATCTATAAAGATCAATATAAAGTCCAGAATCCTACCTTAATTAATGGTGTTACCTATCTGTTTTAAAGCATTGTTTCAAATAATAAAATCCATACAATAGGCGTTCCACATCCGTAAAGCTTTCAATAACCCAGTCTTCAGGCTCTGTCATGAATCAGTATAAACAGGATGTGTTTATTGTACTATGTACCTTTATGTGTATCATAAAATAGCATCGGCACTGATTTATATGTATTGTATTCTTTTTATCTGCTAACCACACGATCTCTCAAGCTGTCTTGTTGTGTGTTTCTTCCAGGGACCTGAGCAATAACCGAATCAGCACTCTCTCTAACCAGAGCTTCAGCAACATGACTCAGCTCCTCACTCTGTAAGTAAGATCACCAAGGGGATAGGAGAATGATATTCAACCAATAGCACTGAGGGACAAAATGGCTGAACTAATGTCCCCGAGAGCGTGTCAATGCAACACTGAGGCACATGAATATGAGCTGCGTCTGCTGGGGTTTATAATAAAGATATAACAGGCCGCTCATAAGACACAGACGTGAGCTGAAAAGAATGGCAGACCTGTTCTGAGATCTAGTCTAAGACATTAGTTAGATTCAATAATGGAAAAGAAAGTGGATAGATGCATGTTACAGTGTTAGAATTGTACGTGCTATTGTTACAGGCAAATGTCTCTCACTGTGTGATAGGGGTGCATTTAAGGCTGAATGAGGTCTAACACTGAATGAGGTCTAAATATAATTTAAAGGAATGTAAAGCCTAAATTTATAGGGCTATTTCTGTTATCAATGTCCAGACTTTTTAGCTTGTATTTTGTTTTACAGGATTCTTAGTTACAACCGTCTCCGATGCATTCCTCTCCGGGCATTCGATGGTCTAAACTCCCTTAGACTCCTGTAAGTTCTGCCTTGGGCTACTTATCGCCTTCTCCCTCATGTAGTACATGGTCTGGTATTGTGCTAACTGTGTGTGTATATTAGGTCAGTGAGGCTGATTTGTATAATATATCAACCATATACATAGAAGCATATGTTGGCAATAATCTATGTACAGATAGTAGATGTCAAAGAGAAGATTTTTGACCATAATAAAACACAAGGACTTCATACAGATCACAGAAGTCTTCAGTGACTACTAGTATCATTTATATTAACAGTTTGGGCTAAACATTTTCTTAAAACACACAACTGTCAAATTGAAGTAAAATAAGCAACAGTTATGAGGTGGTTTAATATTCTGGTGTGTCATATGTGCACTGACAGGCGTGCCTTCCGTCCCTGCGCTGGCGGGCGTGCCTTCCGTCCCTGCGCTGGCGGGCGTGCCTTCCGCCCCTGCGCTGGTGGGCGTGCCTTCCGCCCCTGCATTGGCGGGCGTGCCTTCCGCCCCTGCATTGGCGGGCGTGCCTTCCGCCCCTGCATTGGCGGGCGTGCCTTCCGCCCCTGCATTGGCGGGCGTGCCTTCCGCCCCTGCGCTGGCAGGCGTGCCTTCCCCCCCTGCCCTGGCAGGCGTGCCTTCCGCCCCTGCCCTGGCAGGCGTGCCTTCCGCCCCTGCATTGGGGGGCGTGCCTTCCGCCCCTGCATTGGCGGGCGTGCCTTCCGCCCCTGCGCTGGCAGGCGTGCCTTCCCCCCCTGCCCTGGCAGGCGTGCCTTCCGCCCCTGCGCTGGCGGGCGTGCCTTCCGCCCCTGCATTGGGGGGCGTGCCTTCCGCCCCTGCGCTGGCGGGCGTGCCTTCCGCCCCTGCGCTGGCGGGCGTGCCTTCCGCCCCTGCGCTGGCGGGCGTGCCTTCCGCCCCTGCGCTGGCGGGCATGCATTCTATCGCAGATCACTTTCAGAATGATGGAACACATTACTAGAATGCTCAATAGAACTAGTTGGATGTCACTCTGTAAAATATACCAGTGAGGAGTGACATCTCTACTCTAGTTTTTTATATGTTCTTGTCATTTAGGTTTATGTGACATTTATTTGCAGTAAATTTAGCAGCAAAGTGCTATATAGCATTTCATTCTACTACACAAGGTTCACTAGAAACCATCTTGATGGAATAAATACAGCTTTGCATGGCATTAGCCAATTAATTTCACATCATTCATATACATACGTGATGACATTGTGGTAATCGAGTGTTGCATATAACACAGATAAGGGCTGGGTATAGTGTTACAGAGATTGTCACATAGTTGTTAGATTTATTTGGGGATTGTTAACCCATCAACTAATGATGTACTTGTTGTGTCCCATAGGTCCTTGCATGGCAATGATATCTCCACTATACCGCAGGGGGCGTTCAGTGACCTCTCAGCCCTATCACACCTGTAAGTTTGTATCACAGAAAAGCTCCAGCTGGTTCAGCTAATTGGGACATTACATTGACTATTTCACTTTACTTTGGTGATAGTATAGTGCTTTCATTCCATATAACATCCATATGTTGCCTAATTCCTTTGTTACCACCACAATTTGCTGGATTTTTCAACCTCCCATGGATGTATTTTGATATATTAGCTTTATGTGCAAATGTCAAAGTGTTTGTCTTGTGCACTAATAATGGTATTATGCCAGTCAGTGGAACAACCAATCACGTTAGGAGAAATACACTATTTGTTGTAGTTTTATCCTAACCTGATTGAATGCTGGCTGTAAACACATATCTTCCTGACTAGAGTTAAACACACACCTTTAGGAAATCGCCCCATGTGTTTCTAACTATGCTGACGCATATGTGTACATCAGCCATTAAGTTACAGATTTGACACATTTAAACCTGCTCAGCATAAAAACATTGCTCTCAGCATACCGTATTTTTATTCAGAATCCCATCAATTTAATTTAAATGAAATAATGTGGGGGTTTTCTGTTCCCGCGGTGCACAGAGAAACATCTCATGTTTATCCTGTTCTAGGGCTATCGGGGCGAACCCCCTGTACTGTGACTGTAACATGCAGTGGCTGTCAGACTGGGTGAAGTCAGAGTACAAAGAGCCTGGCATAGCAAGGTGCGCTGGGCCTGGAGACATGGCAGACAAGCTTCTCCTTACTACCCCGTCCAAGAAGTTCACCTGTCATGGTAATGTCTCATTCTCCTCTCATTTCATCTGTGTACACTGAGTAACATCTAGTATGTCAGTGCAGTTCTCACTCATAGAGGGAGAGTATGGAGTTTATACCAATCAAACATACTTTATCCAAAGAAGCATAAAGAGTTCACAGTGAAAATAATGTTATCTATTATTTCCATGTTATTGAGCATGTAACATTAACTGCAATGTCATTCCTAGACTTTGTCACTTCTCAGTCAATATAAAGTTATTTGATGTGTGACTTACAACTAACCTTCCATCTTTTACTTTTGGCCTTGTGATAATCCTTACCCTAGAAATTCCAGGGCCTTGTGGGTTTCTGGTTGCAGGTAAGGGCTCCAGTCCTCAGGACTTCCCAAACGAACACCTTCACCTTCTGGCCTTCCCTAAGACGTGTGCCCCTAACTTCTAACACGCATGTTGTGTTCCGCTCCCCTGTCCTTGTCCTATATCTTCACGTGAAAGTACAATGTTGACATCAACTTGAAAGTTACTATGGTGATATAGGCCTGTTATATTTCTAGTTTTAAACAATAAAGGGACAT